>NC_089810.1:5410775-5545775 GCF_029633855.1 Hoplias malabaricus
CTTTATGTTCCTAATACGACAAGACTTACTATTCATTCATTCATTATCTGTAACCCTTATCCAGTTCAGGGCCACAGTGGGTCCGAGGCGGGAATACACCCTGGAAGGGATGCCAGACCTTCTCAGGGCAACACACACACACACACACACTCCACCCACCTCACAGACAGTCACCCGGAGGAAACCCACGCAGACACAGGGAGAACACACCACGCTCCTCACAGACAGTCACCCAGAGGAAACCCACGCAGACACAGTGAGAACACACCACACTCCTCACAGACAGTCACCCGGAGGAAACCCACGCAGACACAGGGAGAACACACCACACTCCTCACAGACAGTCACCCGGAGGAAACACACGCAGACACAGGGAGAACACACCACGCTCCTCACAGACAGTCACCCGGAGGAAACCCACGCAGACACAGGGAGAACACACCACACTCCTCACAGACAGTCACCCGGAGGAAACCCACGCAGACACAGAGAGAACACACCACACTCCTCACAGACAGTCACCCGGAGGAAACCCATGCAGACACAGAGAACACACCACACTCCTCACAGACAGTCACCTGGAGGAAACCCATGCAGACACAGGGAGAACACACCACACGCCTCACAGACAGTCACCCGCAGGAAACCCACGCAGACACAGAGAGAACACACCACACGCCTCACAGACAGTCACCCGGAGGAAACCCACGCAAACACAAAGAGAACACACCACACTGCTCACAGACAGTCACCCGGAGCGGGACTCGAACCCACAACCTCCAGTTCTGTGGATCTGTGTGACTGCGCCACCGTGCCGCCCACAAGTCTTTGTTTAATGTAATTCAGCACACATCTAATGACTTCATAAATCTAGTCTCCATTTTTCTTTGTTTCTATCTTTCAGGAAAAGTATTGGGTAATTCCATAAAGCACTGACCAGCGCTTAAATTACGTGAGCTACTTTCTAAATCAACAGTTAGTAGCTAAGAATGTCAAAAGGTCAGTAAGGTCTTATAAATCTTAATAAAACTGATTCTCCATTTATTAATTCTTTAGTTTTACACCTGTGGGGTTTAGTGAAATGAAACTCTAAACTCTGAGGTTTTTTTATGATTAAGACACTTTCCTGCTTCGACATTTCTGTTTTGCACTTTTCTCTTGACACAATTAATCTGCATGTGTCTGAATATTCACCTGGACGTCTAAGCATCAAAGAATATGGAATTAAAACTCATTTAAAGTTAGCTTTTAAATATATTTTTTTATTATTGTACATGAATCTCAGTTTCTAACAGTCCCTCCGATCCAGAAAATCGTAGTCTTATGATGTTACAGACAAAACTGGCATAGCATTATGGCATTCTTGTTTATTTCGAGAGTTCCAGAATCTGCCGGAGGAGAGAAAGAAACAGTGTTGACTTTGAGACCTGATTTAAAGAGAATCTACACCTATGACCTATTTACATTTACAGTTAATTGTTTTTGCTCTGTAATAAGTAACTGTCAGCTAGCAGTAGCAGTTCTCACTGCACTGGTCTACGCGCCACGTGGGCGTTTCTCTGTCGTTATCAGTCGTTATCGAAAGCAAACAACTCAGCAGAGCCCCGCCTCAGTCTGCACCGTCCCTTGCATCTTTCAAAGTTCAACCAGGGACACATTTGGCTGAAACTAGATGTTGAACTTACCCTTAAAGTTCAAATGAATTAAGAAATCCATATAAAATATACAGTAAATAACTGCATTAGGGATGTTCTTTTTCTGATCAGTTCCAAATCTGTAACTCTGAACAGAGAGTTGTTTTAAAGGTTTAATCCGTGACCAGAGGGGGGCTTTAAATATTTCAATAATATAAAAAACATGTTGTTGTTCCTTCACTACTGAAAACACAGGGGGTCATCTGCACAGTGTGTGTCGCTCGTCCTCTAGTCCTTCGTCAGTGGACTATTCTCAGTCCAACAGTGACACCGAGGGCTTTAAAAACTCCAGCAGCCGCTGCTGTGTCTGATCCTGATCTTTGAAGTACAGGGTGAAAGGGAGCTAAGAGTAAAAATGAACTACAGTCTGTGGGTGTAGAACTACAAAAGTGCTCCTGTATTAATAAAGTGGAAAATGTGTGTAGAAACAAGGAGGTGGCTTTAATGTTATGGCTGAACAGTGAAGATATTTAAATATAAACCTATTGAACAGCTTTGGGATCTCCCCCATCTTTTCTGACTAAGTTCTGAGTGTAGAGACTTCCTCTACAGCATATTTTTCCCAATGCATTGCTCTGAGACATTGGAAGCCACTGTGAAAAAAGAACACCATGTTCATTCCTTTACTCTCTCTCTCTCTCTTTTTCTCTCCGTCTTTGTCTGACAGTTTCTCTGTCATCTCTCTCTCTCTCTCCACACACACATATATTTCTCGTCCTGGAGCTATGTCTTACATGCCTTTGATCAGAGCCTAGGTTCAGTTTCTCATTTCTAATGCCACACATCTTTGAGCACCCTCTCCTTTCCAAAGCCTAGATTTTGTAATGTGAGGACGAGAGTACAGCTGGCCTCAGATCAGTGTAAAGGAGCTCTGTGGAAAACACACTGGATGCAGTACAGTGGCAGTCACTAATGCATGAGACTGTACTGTTTAGATGGAATGTGTTAGTTATATGAAGAAATGGGTGCATATTTCTGCATGTGTGTGTGTGTGTGTGTGTGTGTGTGTGTGTGTTTATTATGTGCTTTGTGCGTGAGAATGTGTGTTAGAGAATGTGTGGGAAACACCTCTCCTCCGTGCTGCCTCCTCTTTTTGAAGATGCAGTGGAGTGATGAGGAGCCGTGTGCTCTGATTGGTCAACAGGCCCTAAATGATTTATAATCCATTTCTCATGCGGTGTGTGGCGCTCCATTTGCATACGGTTGCTATTGCTCTGCAGTGGTCTCTCTCTCTCTTTCTCGTTCTCTCTCTCTCTCTCTTTCTCTCTCTTTATCTCCCTCTTTCTCTCTCTCTCTCTCTTTCTCTTTCTCTATCTCTTTCTCTCTCTTTCTCTATCTCTTTATCTCTCTCTCTTTCTCCTTATCTCTCTCTCTTTCTCCTTATCTCTCTCTCTTTCTCTTTCTCCATCTCTCTCTCTCTCTCTCTCTCTCTCTCTCTCTCTCTCTTTCTCCATCTCTCTCTCTCTCTCTCTCTCGCCTGCAGAGCCCACTCTGCCTGTAGGCCTTCAGAGACTGTGCAGGAGGACCCAAATAGACAAAACACACCCTGATGTAGCACCCTTTTTGTTTGTGTGAGTGTGTGTACGTATATGTGTGCGCTATTGGAACTGATCTCTCCTTAGGCTGAGATTTACCTGTTTATGTCCAAGTGTGATCATAGTCTTAGTGTGACAATCGCTGAAGCTTTGTTAACCTCAATGACCAAATAAGGAAAGCCCCTCCCTTTAGATCTCCCACCCAAGCCTCCAGTTCTTTCTAGATCAGAGCATCAGAAGGCTGTAGATCAGTGATTCTCAGGCCTGATCCTGAAGTACCACCACAGCCCTCAGGAAGGTCTGAAGGTAGTTTGTACGTTATATGTCTCAGTTGTGTTTGGAGCAAGGGAACCTATAAATTGTGCAGACAGTGGTTCTCCAGGACCAGGATTGGTCATACAGTGAAATACGGTGTGGTCAGTGGAGCTGAGAGAGTGGACAGTGGGGGTAGAAACAAGGAGGTGGTCCTAATAATATGGCTGGATTTCTGCTTTAAAGGTGCTGTCTTTAATTTATAGCTGGTTTTAATTGGTTTACTCAAGGGCAGTACATTCATGGATGTTGAGGGAGGAGAAAGTGTTGTTCCTTCCCTTCCCCGCCCCCATTTTTCCTGCCTGTCCGGGGGATACTTCCCTTCAACCCTTTAGGTTGCACCTGGCCCATATCAAGTGTGTGTTGTCCGTTCGTTTTAAGTGCTTCTTAGGAACCCCACACTGCAATGTAACACCTAATTAAGCTCAAAGGCAATTTACTTTCATCAGACATGTCATTGTGTTTGCTAAGAACAGCACGGTGTCATTGCATTAAGCCTAATTTAACCTAATTCACCGTTAAAGACGGACTCCTTCTGTTATTGAATTATAGCCATGGCTACGTGATACGTACACCGATGGCCACTGATGAGCGACTGTGCTCTCATCCTGCGTGTGTCTGATGTGCAGTGTGTGAGTGTATAAGGGGTTTAAATGCATTAGGAGGAGGGGGATCAGACAGGGGGAGAAAGCATGGGGCTGGGTTTGGTTTTCTCTTGGGACAATAGAGACAGATGAGCCTGAGGACACAGTCACAGTCAACAGAAAACCAACGCTGTCTATTAAGAGAAGGCATTGCTGTCATTTGCAGTAGTGTGTGTCTGTGTGAGTGTGTGCATGCATGTGAATATGGAGGTGGAGAATATAATAGGTGGATGTAAGTAACACATATAATGCATCCTGTAGCATCCCACACAAAGAACTGAAGTGCATAAGAGTGTAGCCTGGAGCGTCTGTTGTCCTGTCGCTTCTGCTGTGTTTTCAGCTAAAGGTTTTGGTCAGAAACGATCAGATTTCTGCCTTCATATCAACTTTGAATTGTACGTCTCTTTCAGTGTGTGACCTTGCATTTGTTCTCTGTGTGTGTGTGTGTGTGTGTGCAGGAGCAGGCAGCTGAGAGTGAGAATGAAGCCAATGAGAATATGGGGAGGGTGGACGAGGGCGTAGAGGAGTTCTTCACCAAGAAGATCATCCCCGATGACCCCCTGTAAGTACTCCCACTCAAATGCACTAGCATCTCTGTAGCTGTGAGTTCAGGGCTGTTCAGTTCTGGGTCTGCGAGGTTGGTGTCCTATACACTTTAGTGATTTCTCTCTGTTTATACACAACCTGGCACCAACAGGGTTTAACTGAGACCTGAACGTATTCACACCCACATTCTGAATGTATTTACAACCACTGTAGCTACCGTAGTTACCACATGCAACAAAGACGGCTTTACACGTTGGTTATAGGCAGTAGACAGTAAAAGCTACATTGTTTTCAGGTTGCACAAGAAGGGAGTATTTAAACAACACGGGTAGAGATGATGGTTATCGGATCACAGCATTGTGCAGAACACAAACAGAAATACTGTCAGAAGCGTTATTTTGGCAGCACTGGCCCTATCATAGACCCCCCCCCCCCCCCCATGATGCCTTCAACATCAAAGGCCAGGAGTCCAACAAAGCACTTGGCTTCACTCTTCTTGTCTGGGCAGAATGGCCTCCTTCACCTTCTACCGTACAATCAGCCTCAAACCTGTTAACTAGCACAACAGATCTGGGCAGTTGGTGTTCTCCCGTCCAGTGGCACTGTTGTAGCACAAGTTCAAAAAGAGGTGGTGGCTGGCCTTACACACATCTCAGATGAAGCATGTGCTTGTCTCACAGCTCACCCTCCCAGCTTGGTATGGGGCGTCTCACTGCATAGTACCTACACTAAGCTACAACAGCGGCAGTAATGTTAAGCATCGTTTACTCATTGTGTATTTGCCAGTTGTTGTTGTTGTTTGGGACTGAACACATCTCTGTCATCAGTTCAGACAGATCAGTAGAGTGTTTTCGTCCTTGTTCATGCTCTAATCCAAGGAGCATTTGAACCTCTTCCAAAGGCCACGCCGTAATTTTACGAGCTGCCGCTGTGAGTCGGATAAAAACAAATGTGATCTCTGCTGTAGCTTTGAGATTTAAAGATTAGTGAATTTGTGCTGGATGTCTGCATTGCATCGCATAGAGTGATGACTATCTCTGGCCAATCAGCTCTCTGCAAGGTTTAGACGTCACAGTTTAGTTCATACTCAGCTTTCCTGGAAACAGAAGAGAGCAGGGACATAAAAAGAACCCGGTTCCAGGTACGAGGTCCCAAATATGTGTATTGGAAAATTAAAGAAAAGCAGAGTATATTTGAGTAGAACTATATAGGCACCATGCAGTGGATCAGCGCCATTAGATAGATGATAGGTATAGTCTGAATTTGAGGCCAAGGCATATTAAGGTAGAAAAAAAATCATATTTCAGTAAAAACAGCTAATTTGAGACAGTAATGTATTTTCATAATATATTTAGGATTAAAAGTTGGCTAATACCATCGCCAACATCATCACCATGGCATCACCAAGACACACCACAATCAACGTGTCTTCACACAAATTCTGAAATGAGACGTAAAAATGACTATTGTACATTTTTTAGTATATTAAAATATAAGTATATTGTACGTATATTATTGTATATCAGTGAATGTTGCTGAGAAGCCTTATTTAAAAAAATTGCTACATGCACTCTCTTGTCTATAGCTTACTAGCCTGTTTATGATTCACAGAATTTGAAATTAAAAATTTAATTCCACCACAAATTTGGTAATGTTAAATTAAGACAGGAGAGTGTTTTGTGAGGGAGATTATTTTGGTGAGACAGAAGGCCATCCTACCAACACAAAGAGAGCGAAGCCAATTTCCTTGGTCTTATTGCCTTAGATATTTAAGGCAACATGCAAGCTAACCTAAAACAGCCTAAAAACTTGAATGTTATTTGCTTCAGGGTCAGTTTAGTAGCAAAACTACAGAGAAACGGAGTGAAAACTCAAAAACATAAAAAAAATTGGTTTTTGAAGGAAATTACTAATATACCATTTTACTGGAAGTTCCTCCAGGACCAGATTTGAATATCACTGCATTAGTGTATAGTCCCTGCCACACACTCTATGCCCAGAAGTATCCATCCTGACTCAAGTGGTTTAACATGGAGTTGGTATCTTTTTTTGCTGCAGTATAAGCCTCCGTCTTTCTGGAAAAGCTTTTCACTCGATGCTGGGTGGGACTAAAGTTGCCCCTGAACATCTGTGTAAAACCATGCATCTGGGAGCTTTGTTAACCAAATATCTGACTTGTTACAGATCTTTACAGCCTCAGCTTGTTTTAATGGTCACTAATCAGCCAACAGTCATTAACACACAATTAAACAGTGCACTGTGTACCTTTTTTACAATAAGAGAAAACGTTAGGAAGAGATAATAATAGATCAGGCTAGCTAACTACGTAGCATTGATTCTGTTCAACAACTGGAGCCTAGAACAACATCAGGTACAGACATGAGGTGATTAGTTCTGGCTCACAAATGCTCATCATCTTCAGACCATTGCTCTACAGTCCAATAGCAGGGAGTTTTATACCATTCTGGCTGATGCTTAGCATTGTGCATGCTAATTAGCGTAGCGCATGGCCGCTCTCAGCCATGAGAGCTCAGTTTCAAGAATGACATTTGAAAACAAGGTGTAGGGGTAAAACTAAAATGGATTCACCCTTAAAGTTAGGACAGCAGCAGCTGGGATAATGAAATGTTCTGGGTTGTAGCATAATGTAAAACCTGCACAATGTGGTAGCCATGTACATGTTCTTTTTGTGTTTTATTGTGCCTGTTAAAATTCAGTTATTTAATTATTGTTTTTTTCTGCAACCCAATTTATTTAGGTTAAAAAAGCCATGCTATAAAGTGTTCCATTCAACCAGTGCTTTCCTATAAAACATGTTCGTATGCGTGGGTTTTACCACCTCTATCAGCAATGGTTGCACCTTAAAATACACAGAATGTACTAAGTTACAGCTGGATACTTTTGGACATACACATAACCTATGACTGTGTTGAACTCTGCTTGCACTAATAGAGAAATGTCCTTGCTGATTGTCAATAGACTTCATTTCCCCTCATGCCTTTCCTCTGCTCACGTTCAGAAAGCACCAGAGGGAGGAGCCCCTCAATAAAGCACAGTCTGCAGAGTCCACGTGTGTCACGACCACCCTTCCAACCACCACCACCACCACCACAACCTCCACACCCACCCCCTCCACAGCCCCCTCCAAAAACATTAAGAAGAAGTTTGGCGACTTCTTTGCCTTTAAGAAGGTCCGCGCTGGTCGAGGAGCCAAGGGCGAGGGCGCCCCGGAGGGAAAGGTCAAAAAGACTTCAATAGCAGACCTCATCCGACCCCTCCGGGAGGCCGCACGGGCCGAGAAGGAACGCGAAAAGGAAAGGGAGAGGGAGAAGGAGAGAGAGCGAGAGAGGGAAAGAGAGAAGGAGAAAGAGAAAACAGAGGACGACAGCGTCATCAAGGCTCCCACCACTACTCCCACTCCCACCATCACCGATTCCGTCCCCACAGCACCTGCCGTAGATGAGAAAATGGCACCTAGAGCACCCTCACCTGTCCTCATGCCCGTCCCTACATCAGCTGCCCCTACCTCTACACCCACCCCTCCAGCCTCCTCACCTGCCAAACCTGAAGAGGTCCCAGCATTACCCCCTGTAGTACCACCCTCTCCCACCAAACCCCCCAGCCCAGTCGCAGCCATGCCACCTTCGGAGCGGGAGAAGAGCCGGACGCTGGAGAAGAGCCGGACCCCTGATGGGGAGCGGAGGCCCAAGCCTACGCGTCGCTCGCTCAGAGAGGGAAAATCTCAGTCCCTCATCCTGCTTACAGGGCTGGAGCCAGAGCAGGATGCTGCAACCATACAGGCCAAGGTAAGAGAACACTGCTGAGTGTTGGAGAGAGCTCTAAAAATGATGAAAACTCTGCTCCTGTGCGCTCGGGGTCGGGGTGAACAGCGAGTGGCTCATTATCATTTAAAGGAACAGGCGCTGAAAAAGGCCATTCTGAACAGGGATGTTTAGACAGGCAACCTGCTGATGGGTAGATCCTTATGGTATTTTGACCAAAGCCAGTCACATATGCTTATTTAAGACCCCAGGACAGTGTTCACATTAACGCCATGATATACACAGATCAGCCATAAAAATACGGCCACCTCCCCGTTTCTACACACTGTCCATTCTCTCAGCCACACTACCGTTCCAGATTGTAGTCCATCTGTGCACGTACTTAGTCAGTGGACAGTGAGTGTAGAAACACAGGTGGTAGTAATGTAATGGCTAATCTGTGGTCAGCCATGGCGGTAAAACACGTCACCAGAATTTCGAGGGGTGACCAGCAAGTGAGCTATGTGACTGAATATAGAGCCACCTCCCCTCAGTTATGTAGCATGAGGAGAGCTGATAACATAACTGCTGCTGGATACTCAAACCTAATAGACATGTATCAAATGAACAGTCTATCAGCATCATACACCAGCTACTTAGACAGGACTGATTATAACAGTATAGATAAAATCATCACAGGGGTCACCACTGGTCTTCTGGTGCTAACACAGACCCCACCCCCAGACTCAAACTTGGAAACTCAAAAAATCAAAAGGGAAAAACCCAGAGGAACAGGGCCTTGCTCTTAAGCTCCACACCATCATGTTGTCAGTGTTGTATGCACCACATTTGCTCAGTCTGTAGAGCATTAAGTAGAATCTGTTTGACATCGGGAACCATAACTCAGGTCGGGATACGGCCTCTGACGAGTTGATGGTCTTGTGATTGAGTGTTTGGGATTCACAGGGTGCCAGGTGCTCTCTCCTTTAAAGTTTCCCTCATCAGATGATAATGATAATGGGCGGCACGGTGGCTTGGTGGTTAGCACGTTCGCCTCCCAGCGCTGGGATCTTGGGTTCAAGTCCCATCTGGGTGGAGTTTCCATGTTCTCCCTGTGTCTGCGTGGGTTTCCTCCGGGGGCTCCGGTTTCCTCCCACAGTCCAAAAAACATGGAGGGTAGGTGAATTGGCTTCTGTAATAACTGTCCTGGTGTGTGAGTGAATGAGTGTGAATGTGTGTGCCCAGATATGGATTGGCGCTCTGTCCTGGGTGAAATCCTAGTGCCCGACGCAGTCCTCCAGGTGGACGGTCGTTTCTGGTTGAGAGTACGCTGTGCGCGTTTGGCTGCCGCTTCTCGCCAGTGTGTGTGTGTGAATTGAGCGTTCTGAGCAGTGTAGATTGTAAAGCGTCCTTGGGTGTCCAGAAAGGCGCTATATAAGTGTAACAATAATAATAATAATAATAATAATAATAATGAATAATAATGAGATACAACGTACAACAAAATGTGTTTTCCGTATTTAACCCATCTGTGGCAGTGAACACACACACACACACACACACTAATGCACTAGGGGCTGTGAACACACCCAGAGCAACGGGCCATTGTTCAAGGGCCCCTCAGCCATGGATTAAGGGAGGAGGACAGTGCTGTTCCTTCACTCCCACTGCTCCCAATTTTCCGGCTGGTCGTGGAAATCGAACCAACAACCTCTCAGCCCTGAGCCCTCTTCTCTAAGCTTTAGGCCACAGCTCATCCCACCTCTTGAGTTTCTGAGTTGTAGGAGTTTCACCGAAGCTGGAAGCTGTGTCTGTGTTAGCGCAAACACAGCAGTGGCACCCACAGGAAGACATCAGCTTAAACATAATACTAACACAATGTTTCTAAGCAATAATTAACGCCAGTTTGAAAAGCATCTCCTTACCACCTGATGTGAAATGAACAAGAGGCAGCAGGAGTTTGAGACAAGAGCAGAAATGTGAGCTGAAAATGTTTTAAATATTACATTAGATATATAAAATGTAACTTTTGTTAACAAGAAGACTGTGATTAAGTGGTTAATGTAAATAATTTCAGTGTATCTGTTTAAGTACAGTTTTAAAGCATCATGTTAAGAGCGGTAGTGTCTCAGTCACATAGCTCCAGAGACCTGGAGGTTGTGGGTTCGAGTCCCACTCCAGGTGACTGTCTGTGAGGAGTGTGGTGTGTTCTCCCTGTGTCTGCGTGGGTTTCCTCCGGGTGACTGTCTGTGAGGAGTGTGGTATGTTCTCCCTGTGTCTGCGTGGGTTTCCTCCGGGTGACTGTCTGTGAGGAGTGTGGTGTGTTCTCCCTGTGTCTGCGTGGGTTTCCTCCGGGTGACTGTCTGTGAGGAGTGTGGTGTGTTCTCCCTGTGTCTGCGTGGGTTTCCTCCGGGTGACTGTCTGTGAGGAGTGTGGTGTGTTCTCCCTGTGTCTGCGTGGGTTTCCTCCGGGTGACTGTCTGTGAGGAGTGTGATGTGTTCTCTCTGTGTCTGTGTGGGTTTCCTCCAGGTGACTGTCTGTGAGGAGTGTGGTGTGTTCTCTCTGTGTCTGTGTGGGTTTCCTCCGGGTGACTGTCCGTGAGGAGTGTGGTGTGTTCTCTCTGTGTCTGTGTGGGTTTCCTCCGGGTGACTGTCTGTGAGGAGTGTGGTGTGTTCTCTCTGTGTCTGCGTGGGTTTCCTCCGGGTGACTGTCCGTGAGGAGTGTGGTGTGTTCTCTCTGTGTCTGCGTGGGTTTCCTCCGGGTGACTGTCTGTGAGGAGTGTGGTGTGTTCTCTCTGTGTCTGCGTGGGTTTCCTCCGGGTGACTGTCTGTGAGGAGTGTGGTGTGTTCTCTCTGTGTCTGCGTGGGTTTCCTCCGGGTGACTGTCTGTGAGGAGTGTGGTGTGTTCTCTCTGTGTCTGCGTGGGTTTCCTCCGGGTGACTGTCTGTGAGGAGTGTGGTGTGTTCTCCCTGTGTCTGCGTGGGTTTCCTCCGGGTGACTGTCTGTGAGGAGTGTGGTGTGTTCTCCCTGTGTCTGCGTGGGTTTCCTCCGGGTGACTGTCTGTGAGGAGTGTGGTGTGTTCTCTCTGTGTCTGCGTGGGTTTCCTCCGGGTGACTGTCTGTGAGGAGTGTGGTGTGTTCTCTCTGTGTCTGCGTGGGTTTCCTCCGGGTGACTGTCTGTGAGGAGTGTGGTGTGTTCTCTCTGTGTCTGCGTGGGTTTCCTCCGGGTGACTGTCTGTGAGGAGTGTGGTGTGTTCTCTCTGTGTCTGCGTGGGTTTCCTCCGGGTGACTGTCTGTGAGGAGTGTGGTGTGTTCTCTCTGTGTCTGCGTGGGTTTCCTCCGGGTGACTGTCTGTGAGGAGTGTGGTGTGTTCTCTCTGTGTCTGTGTGGGTTTCCTCCGGGTGACTGTCTGTGAGGAGTGTGGTGTGTTCTCTCTGTGTCTGCGTGGGTTTCCTCCGGGTGACTGTCTGTGAGGAGTGTGGTGTGTTCTCTCTGTGTCTGCGTGGGTTTCCTCCGGGTGACTGTCTGTGAGGAGTGTGGTGTGTTCTCTCTGTGTCTGTGTGGGTTTCCTCCGGGTGACTGTCTGTGAGGAGTGTGGTGTGTTCTCTCTGTGTCTGCGTGGGTTTCCTCCGGGTGACTGTCTGTGAGGAGTGTGGTGTGTTCTCTCTGTGTCTGTGTGGGTTTCCTCCGGGTGACTGTCTGTGAGGTGTGTGGTGTGTTCTCTTAGTGTCTGCGTGGGTTTCCTCCGGGTGACTGTCTGTGAGGAGTGTGGTGTGTTCTCTATGTGTCTGCGTGGGTTTCCTCCGGGTGACTGTCTGTGAGGAGTGTGGTGTGTTCTCTCTGTGTCTGTGTGGGTTTCCTCCGGGTGACTGTCTGTGAGGAGTGTGGTGTGTTCTCTATGTGTCTGCGTGGGTTTCCTCCGGGTGACTGTCTGTGAGGAGTGTGGTGTGTTCTCCCTGTGTCTGCGTGGGTTTCCTCCGGGTGACTGTCTGTGAGGAGTGTGGTGTGTTCTCCCTGTGTCTGCGTGGGTTTCCTCCGGGTGCTCCGGTTTCCTCCCACAGTCCAAAAAACACACGTTGGTAGGTGGATTGGCGACTCAAAAGTGGCCGTAGGTGTGTGTGTGTGTGTGTGTGTGTGTGTGTGTGTGTTGCCCTGTGAAGGAATGGCGCCCCCTCCAGGGTGTGTTCCCACTTTGCGCTCAATGATTCCAGGTAGGCTCTGGACCCACCGCGACCCTGAACTGTGTGTGTGAGGAGGGTTGGAGTGCGGTTTAAATAAATCACTGCTTAGTTCTCCGCCCCTTTTAGAAAATGTTACAGACTAGGCATAGGACGGTATCCACATTTTTCATACTGTCATAGCGTCTCAAAATATTAACACAGTTTCTCCAAGAGCACTTGAATAGGAGTAAATGATGTTCAGAAAGACTTGGCTGTAGAAAATAAGACCTGTGTGGGTTTTCCTTTGGTATCAAGCAGCAGAAACTTTGCAGCACGATGTGTTTGATTGGATTAGACTTACTTGACATTGCAGGTCCTGTGATGCCCACACACACACCTCGCGTATATTTTTTAGCTCAATGTGAGCTCTGTTGAACACATACTAGATATAATTTGAAATGAAAATGCTCAGGTTTTTTAGTTCCAGGTTCCTTTATGCTGCATGAGATTTTGGCCACGGTTCTGTGAAGCTCATCCAGCCTCACAACAACACATCTGTGGGCAGAGCGTGGATACGTCAGTTCCACTGGATCTTTAGACTGGATCTCCTCTGTGTGACGTTAGGAGAACATCTCTGTTGTCAGATAGGCAGGGTAGCGCCAAGCCTGGTAGCGGAGGTTACTGGGGGACGCAGTCTTTGATGATTCTGACAGTGTATGTTTTAAGACAGTGCCAGCTGCCCACAGTTGTTTGGTATGTGACTCACTCCAGGGCAGTGTCACTATCTGTAGAAATCGGTGTGCTCCTTTTCACACCATCTTTAGATGCATTTGCTGTTGTTTGTATCAGCATGCTCCCTGTAACTCATCATTTTAGTCACGCCTGCTCCCTTTTCTTTAGAAGCACTCGTCTGAAAGCTCCTCCAGTTTCGAACAGCGGCTTCATGTCATGCTTCACCGCATAGGGGTCGCCAAGACACCTCCATCCGACTCCAAAAAGAGCCAGGTGAGTGCTTGTGCAATTAATTACACGTTTACAACGATAATACAGCTGTTCATGGAATATTCTGTACATGGATCTCTTTTTACGTTCCTAAAAAGGATGGTTCTTCCAGGGTTCTAGATTTCAGACAGTGGCTCTGTTTAAAAATATGAGTTCTGTATAGAACAGTTTGTTAGCTTAAATGGTTTAATCTTTTGCATGGGGAATATTTTTCAGCTTACTCTGTGGTGTGTTGAATATGGTTCTACATAGTTCTTCCATTCTTTCAAGTTGGACAAAAGAATAGAACCATTTTCCTAAATGTTCATTCATTCATTCATTATCTGTAAGCACTTATCCAGTTCAGGGTCGCGGTGGGTCCAGAGCCTAACTGGAATCATTGGGCGCAAGGCGGGAATACACCCTGGAGGGGGCGCCAGTCCTTCACAGGGCATCACACACTCACACATTCACTTTTTCATTCGCCAATCCACCTACCAACGTGTGTTTTTTTGGAGTGTTGGAGGAAACCCATGCAGACACAGAGAGAACACACCACACTCCTCACAGACAGTCACCCGGAGGAAACCCACGCAGACACAGGGAGAACACACCACACTCCTCACAGACAGTCACCCGGAGGAAACCCACGCAGACACAGAGAGAACACACCACACACCTCACAGACAGTCACCCGGAGGAAACCCACACAGACACAGGGAGAACACACCACACACCTCACAGACAGTCACCCGGAGGAAACCCACGCAGACACAGAGAGAACACACCACACACCTCACAGACAGTCTCAGACAATTACCCGGAATGGGTCTGGAATCCACAACCCCAGAACCCTGGAGCTGTGTGTCTGCGACGCTACCTGCTGCACACATTTTAGTATGCAGACTCTTCTAAATAGAACCCAGGGGTTTAAAAAGAGCCATTGTCTTTAATCTAGATCTCTTATTTTTTTCAGAGTGTACTTCGGCACTCTTTAAACAGGGTTCTTCAAAGGTTCTTTAGTAAAGGAAACGTCTTTGTTTAGAACCACACATTTTATATTGGATCATTTGCATAGGAACATCATTGTGCAGATTAAAGGAATAGTGCTACTTACGAATATGTAAAACACATTCTCTATTAAAGCAACACTAGATAAGATTAGCTGTTTTAGCAGCTGCAGCACTGTCCTGAAATGAAGGGTAGGTGGGAGGAGTGGATGTTGTTTCCTACCTTCCTCCAAAAGCAATATATAGTGCAGTTTCTGCAGTGCTGAACCCAGAGTAGCACCGTCAGAGGCTCTGTTCACAATGTGCTCCTTTAAGGTGAAAGACACAATGTGAAGTCAGTATGGCAAATGATCACATACAGAACACTTGGTTCTAATCAGAACCCTTGAAGAACCCTCTTTTTAAGAGTGTGTGTCTTCCCCAACCCATTTCAAAGTTCGCTTGCTACCTTTCATGAATGTGTGCGCTGTCACAAAGCGAGACAGACCTCTCACTCTCAGCTTCCGTTTCTTTGTGTCAAATCAAAGAGACGGTTTAGCACTCCTCAGCCCCCTCATCCATCACTGTCCGTAAATCATTTACGTCTATCTGATTTGTGCTGTCGAATTGTAGCCTTCCCTTGTAATTTCCGCCCTCTTAGCTACAACCACAAAATCAGAAGCATCTCTTAATCTGCACCAGGTAAAAAAGGTTCCTCGTCGAATGGGGGATTATGCAGCGGCAGACATTTCAATTAAAGCTGTTTTATCCTCTTACAGAGCAAAGACGAGGAGCTGAGGAAAGCCAACTCTGAGGGTAAGGCCCATCTCTTATTCCTCACCCTCACCCTCATCCTCATCCTTGCTGTAGCACCAAGTTTTCCGTCCTGGTAACTGGAGAATTCCTGCTTTGGCAGATCCTCACAGCAGTGGTGGCGCTCTCAGGCGGCCGACTCAGAGGATATTAGATGTGACTTGTGCTGCAGAGTTCTTGTGGGGCTCCAGTGTTATTACGGCTGGATTTTGTTTTGTTTTTTTACTCCCACTGAGTGATGGGCTAATACTGAACTGATTTACTCCTCAATGACTTTAAATTTCACACAGGAAAAGTGTAGAGTGAATTTACTTGGTTCAGATGTGTTTCAGCACAATTCAGTCTTTCAAAGCTGACTAAACCTGGTCATGGACTGAACGGCAGAGTCACTGTAGTGTTATCTTTAAACGTCCAGGTCTAGCACCCCTACCATACGTTGAAAAATAAAGTACAGTTGTGTTCAAAATAATAGCAGTGTGTTTAAAAACTTTAGTTAAGCACAAAATCTTAACAGTGGTTTTATTTCCATGCATTGGGAACATTGCCCACTGTTTTCCAAATCAAAACATTAAGAGAAATGTATATAATTTTAACTACTTTACAGAAAATACCAAACAATGAACACTGGGCTGTTCACAAAAATAGCAGTATCTGCATTTGTCTTTACTAACTCACAATATGTACTCTTCTTTTAGGATTTATCATTCCTCTGAATCACTGACCTAATATTTACTGCTTCACATCTGTGTTGCATAGAGTCAACCAACTTCTGGCACCTGTCGACTGGTATTCCAGCCCAGGACGCTTTGACTACACCCCACAATTC
Source organism: Hoplias malabaricus (assembly GCF_029633855.1). NCBI lineage: Eukaryota > Metazoa > Chordata > Actinopteri > Characiformes > Erythrinidae > Hoplias > Hoplias malabaricus. The sequence goes on from NC_089810.1 coordinate 5,427,035, forward strand.
ATTTGCATTTCCTGGTTTTGCCTCAGGAACGGTCTGACGAACTGTCTGTGGCCCTTGGACCCAAAAAGAACAGTTTTACTTTCATCAGTCGACAATATGTTTCTCCATTTCTCTTTAGGGCAGTTGATGTGTTCTTTGGCAAACTGTATCCGCTTCAGTACGTGTCTTTTTTTAAACAGTGGGACTTTGCGGGGACTTTTGCTAATAGTTTAGCTTCACACAGGCGTCTTCTAACTGTCACAGTACTCACAGGTAACTCGAGTCTTTGATCATCCTGGAGCTGATCATTGGCTGAGCCTATTCTTCGATCCATTCGAATGGCAGTCTTCCGTTTTCTTCCATGTCTCTCTGGTTTTCCTCTCCATTTTAAAGCACTGGAGATCATTTATTGTCTGCATTTCTTTATAAGTTCTATCCTCTCCAATCAACTTTTTAATCAAAGCTCGCTGTTCTTCTCAACAATGTCTCGATCGACCCATGTTTCTCAGGAGAGAAATGCATGTAGAGCATGTGCTGGCTTCACCCTTAAATAAGGGACACCTGATTCACACCTGTTTCCTCACAGAATGATTGCCCTCACTAATTGAACTCGACACTGCTATTATTTTGAACAAGCCCCTTTCAATTAATTATGCAAATACACAGACTCAAGAGCGTGCAGATCATGAACGCTGAGTCTGTTGGTTTTCTAATGGTTTGTCATGTGGTAATATAATGTATACCACAAACAGTGATTATCTGGTTAGTCACATTGGACTGCTATTATTTTGAACACAACTGTACTGATACAGAAATAAAACAACATCAGCTGCATCATTTCACGGGGATAGTCTTAATCCTTATCGATCATAGTGTGGTTTAGAACGAGAAATACTACAAAAGCCAGTCATGATCAAACCTACTTGATATTTACCTGTCTTCAAACGTTACCTTCATGTTAATGCACCTGCCCCAAATCCTCTCAAGGAGCTCAACTGGCCTGATCAGTCCTGCTAGAGCTTGCGCTGGAACGTGCAGGGTCTGCACGCGAGCATATTGAAGCAATTTGCGGCTAATCCAGTGTGTGCCTATTGAACAGGAGATGGCTTATGGCTTAATAAAGTAGAGGGTTCTGACCTGCTGCTCTCATGAACAGTAACTCTGCTCATGAATGCCAATATTAAGAACCTCAGTGACCTCAGAGACTGAGGGTTCACTCTTAACCAGTCTGCTGTGTTTGTTTGTTTATATGAGCGTCATTGCATGTGGAAACCATCTTTATTTCGGACCAGAACGTTTTGAAAGGGCAGCAGTGTCATCCAGAGGAAATAGACCCCTCTCTGTTGTATATGTTTTTTGAATTGATCATCGGACTGAGAAAAAACAAAAGGATTGCCCTGTGAACGGCTGTTTGACGCTTCACTAATTAGCTTCAATAACACAGGGTGCCAAAAGCTATTGCTGTGTTGAATCTAATAGCTATGGGCAGCGTTGCTGCAGAAGTGGGACAGATTACTTGGTTCTCTCTCTTGAAAATGTGTTCTCTTCAAAATGGAGGCAGAAAATGAAAAAAAAAAAACAATGTTGCTGGATACAGTTCCACCCATTAAATGGTTTTCTGCCTGATGGAGAAAATGCCCAGAGCCTCACGGTGACACACACTAAATGGTCATTAAAATACTGCTGCTGATGAAGTGGAGGGACATAGTGCATCTGTTGGGATAAGCTCATCTCAATGAAAATTCCAGAACAGAACATTTTTCTCAAAGAATGTCTGTGTTCAACTCAGACTCAGGCGTAGGTTCCTGATCCCAGGACTGTTTCGTGTTTTGTGATGCTGCTGTTTTACATCTCAGGTTGTTTTATATCTTATTAGGGGCAATACTGGACAGCAATACCCAGCCTCCACCCACCTACATGAAGCCTCGCACAATGTCTACATCCTCAGGTGAGAAAATGTCTGACCCCTGCTCTTGTTTTCTGATTAAAATGCTCTTAAAGGACAGATATGTTATATTTTTACAGCTTTAAAAACATTGTGATGCTTCTCTGAGATGTAATAAGGAGAATAGAGCCTCTGTCTTTGCTGCTTCAGGCTCAGCCCCTGCAGAAACTGCACTATTTAACATTTGGAAGAGGGTGGGAAGCTATCCACCTCCTCCAGCCCAAGGCTGTACAAGTGAATTACACTCTACAACTATAGGGGGAGCCCAGGAGCAAAAATACCAAATCTTACATAGTGTTGCTTTAAAAGAGACATCCGCTGTTCTCACTGTTCTCTCTGGTTTGTTAACATTCAGAAGCTCAGTGTCTTTTAAGGTGGAATGGTATGTTTGAGGAAAAAAGAGCTGTGTCTTGTATGTGGCCGAGTAGTTTTTATTCACAGTAGGAATCACCACAGAGACTCATTGTAGTTTTGCAGCGCTGTCGGTAATGCAGTTAGCCAAATTTGGAGACATTTCCACCTTAAATGATCCAAAACAACAAAAAAATGTCAGTGTTACCCACCTATGGAGCAGGAATACAGCAATATCCTCATTTCGGTTCATGCTTTTCAACGTTGGGTGTTCTCTCCATTGTCTAAAATATTCCAGATGCCTTTTGTGAGCTTTAATGTATTCGATTTGTAACTTATTTTTATTATTATTTCATCCATTGTAAAATGATGTAAAATCAGATGGTGTTAAATCACTGGCTTGGCAGATATTACAAGTGGCTGTTAAACCTCCACCTTTTTCCTCAGACACAAGGCGGCCAGTAAGAGGAGGCCCAGTCCGCCCGCCACTCCCAGAGCGACCCATAGGCCCTCTACCCCCCAAACCAGCCCTTAAACCCACCTTGATTCCACGCAGCGAGACCCCTGCAGCAGCCCGTTCCATCAGTCCTGCCCCGAGGCAGCCCAGCCCCTCTCCAGAAGTCCAGGCAGCAGCGGCAGCAGTCGTGGAGGCAGCAGAGCCCCCTCAGGCTCAGCCAAAAGAGCCCCCGACCCCCTCGCTCCGCAAAGAGACACCTCCCGCCCCCTCACCCCGCAGAGTGCTCAGCACAGACGCTCGCGAGAGGGCAGAAAGAGCACAGTCTGTCACTGAAGGTACGCTGCACTACAATCAATAGAACCATTTTTTTCAGAAGGAGAGCTCTGTAAATTAAGATGAGAAAGATCTATAGTAGATCTGTTCATAGGGGGCACACATTTAGGGGAAATCACCACGAGAAGGACAGCAAATGACCAAACACCTTCCAGTTTAGGAATGCATAGTTGTGCAGGGAGGTAAACAGAGGTATACACCGGGGCTGAACAGTTTGGGGGAAATAATTGCAGTTTTTTTGGCAATCATTGTTGTATAAATTAAAGTCAAGGCTTGTTTTTATAACCAAACATACCAAGATCTGGCTTTAGCTCTGAGCTCTGAATGTAGTGCCACAGAGGGTCTGTCAGTTGCGGTGGTTAAAATGTGCACAGCACAGGGTCCAGCTGCCTCTGTTTGGTCTAATTCTGTTATAAGAGCTAATTGTTCCCATTTAAATCCTGTTAAGATGTTGTTGTTGGTAACACAGGCTAGAATTCAGAACTGCAGCTCCTGTGATTAGAAAACCGCACTCTTTCAAACTGAGATTTCAAATTAAAAACGGTTATTCTTTCAGTTTGTAAATAAACCACGTGATGAACATTTACAGGGAATCACCTGATACAAGCCATATTCAATATGTTCTCTGTATAGATATGAAGTAGAACACATATGAAGTTCAGGATATTTTTTAATTTTCTATGTAATTACCTTAAAATTTAATTTGTTTGTTAGATCTAGTGATTAGCTTTTCAATTCCTGAAATGCCTGCCTTTCTTCAGATTTAGGAGCAGGTAAAAACCCCTCGGGAGCTGTAGGGTGGAGACTAAAGTCCTGGAGTCGTCTCACACACAGCGCCAGGCTCAAGTTTCCTCAACACACTTGTGTTACTCAGAATGGTTTAGTTTTTGTAACAACTGCAAAAAAAAGTAAAGACGGAAAGGAGCTGATGTTTTCTTTATATCCCTCAGAAAGTGTCACTTCCTAGAACCATTGTAAAAATGACCTGCAGGGTTAGTAGATTATATCCACACTGAGAACATACTGAGTGCCCCAGTTTAGGAAATAAACAGCATTTATTATATATACAACATAAACTACTGTTCTTAATACTAAACCTGTAATGTACCGTAATCCTCCTGTGATTATCAAGTCTTTTAAACCAAGGTCTTAGCGTAGCTGCATCCTCCTGCAGTAGGAACAATTACAAAAAGGTGGGAGAATAGGACAGACAATTGTTGCATTGCCACCATAGACCAGCCATATTTCTGTGGTATGGTGGATCATAGTTAATGTCTGACTGTGTGTAAGACATACGCTCAGCTAAGAACTAAATTTGCGTCTTTAGAAAGTGATGGAAAGAGTGTTACCAAGTTTTTTAAGTAAAGGTAACATGGCAGTCGATGAACTGTGAAAAAAACGCTTTATTCCTAATCTCTCTCTCTCTTTCTCTTACACACACACACACACACACACACACTCACACCCACAAGCCATAAAGCCCTTAGATATCCATCACTGTCTAAATGGATTTACACTCTAATAGTAGGGCCACAGAATAACTTGCCTCGTCTCTGTTTTCCTTCAACACCTCCCCTGACGGCAGCCCTCGATGCTTTAAGAGTCTGTGGCCTTCTATAGGCTCGGCTGAGTACAATTTAATTACCTCGGTCAGATCAATCATGTAATTCTACGCTGGCGAGTCAGTCTTCGGCTAAAACACATACATATTTTGAGTGGTCTCTCTGTACATATATACAACGGCCCAGGCATCGTGGGTACACAGTATGTTTACCCCTGCTCTGTAACACTGACGGGTCGAGTGATTACTTCATTAATAATTACAGCCGTGTACAGGAACTGCTACCAGTTAAAGTGGAACACACGGATGGTTTAAAGAGCTAAGATCATCATCTGATCGTGTGAACGCATTATGTCCTTTCCATAGCTTTATTTGTGTATTTTTGTATTAGAATTTAAAAAAGCAGGTGCATTTTACATGGTGTCATTGTGTGTATGATAAATAAACTGATATAAGGGTTTATGTTTACACAGTCCTCCAGTGTGTCCCTCTTTCCCGTCCCGACTGTGAGGATGTGTAGCTGTTGTGTGGTGTGTTGTGGTTTGTGTGTATGGAGACAGACACTGTTCCTCTTCCCGTGTAGAGACCCTCCCTAAACCTCGGCCCCGCATGAAGCCCTCGCCCCAGCGCCGCGCCGTGTCTGTTCATGAGGACGCTCTGCTCCAGCACGCTGCCCTGCTCGACCCCGAGGGTGAGATCCAGACCCCTTTTCAGGAGAAGCACTAAAAAATATATATACACTGCTTTCCCCAAAACTAATTTCTGTCAAAAGAAAAAAAACAACTCCATTTTTGTGGATTCTTAGTTTTGATTTTGGTAAAAGACCAAGGGTTTGGTTCTGTGTAGAGCTCCAGACCAGTCATTAATTTGTGGTTGTTGTGATGTACACAGTGCAGTGGCTGCCTCTGATTGGTCTAACTCTGTTATAGAATCTGACATTGTTCATATTTCTGGCTAGAATTAAAACGGCAGTCCTTTATCAGAATTCTGCACTCTTTTAATTTATGATTTTAATATAAAATTATCATTAACTCAGATCAGCTACATTTGAAATACGAGTAAACATTTGAAACGTTTGTCAGTTAGATTTTTGGAAAATCTTTTAAATCTTCTAAAAATGACCGTGGTGTCGTCAGATCCCGTTCCCTCAGCACTTACTGTGCTCTGTGTTTCAATGAGATCATTTTTACCAAGAAGACTGGGCTCAGTACCAGTGCTGTCCTCAGAGTTCAGACTCTTTATTGCTGGGTTTCTGCAGCTACTACAAATGTGTAATAACCTCTGCTGTGCTTTTCCTGCTGTCTGCTTAAGAGCTCAAAGCTGCATTGCCACGGCTGCAGAGGTCACCGGTGCGGAAGAGGGTGAATCTCGGGGAGCTGGAGCCCTGCTCGGAGGATTTACCCGAGGGTGAGGAAGGTGAGGAAGAGATTAGCGCACTGAAGGGTGTCCTCTTTATTAGCGGAGAGTGAGGGAGACTGAGAGTGTACTGTATACTTCAGTGTACATTAGATAACACTGTGATTGGCATTCATTTCTCTGGAGTGATGGAGCTCTGTCCAGTTATTTTGGTATGAATCTGTGACCTAGAACTAATCATCCATCATTAATACTTGACCCTACTAATGATCTTTGTGACCAGATTCTCACAGAATGATTCTCATGTTCCAGCAATTCGTGTTAAATCTTCCCATTAAAGTCCAGGCTGTTACTGCAACAGAGGAGAGGCGACGCGGAATGAGCAGGTGTCCACAAATATTTGGATGCGCTGTGTATTTTTTCATCATCACAACACAATTCCTTGGCTTCAGACACAGATATGAAAGCCTGGGGCTTCAGTGGGTGTTTATGAGAATCACAGCTCATTTGCTTTTGATGAGAATTGTAATATTTACTGCCTGTCAGCTTCCATACCTGTACCCAGACTGCCAAGCGGATCTGATTACCTGCTGCGCAATCTGAACAGAAACAGGCTTATTACAAGCCTATTACAGGCTTGGTCTAGGGGGGTAATGATTACTTTGCAAAATCTGTTTTCGAGCACAGTTCATGCCTTTTAAAGTGCATTTTTGAAAAAGAAAACTGCACTGGAGCTGCTGAGCTGTCGCAGGGAACATGTGAGTCGTTCATTCATTCATTCATCTTCTGTAACCCCTTCATACTGATCAGGGATGGGCGCAGGGCTGAAACACACCCTGGACCGGGCTCCAGTCCATTACCAGTTCTGTTGCATTTATAAAGAACTTGTTACAGATGGTGTTTTCATGAGGCAGCTTTAAATTCTGGGTCTGAGAACCCCGTGGGCATCGTAGAGGTGACAGTGGCAGGAAAACCTCCCTCAGAACATGAGGAAGAAGCACCGACAGAAACCAAGACACTGAAGGGGAACCCATCCTCCTTTAGTCCAGTAGAGAGCAGTGGAAGTGAAGGTTTGTGTACCTTTAGTTATTTGGTTTTCCATTTTTAATCCTGCAACGGAAAAAACTGAGAACGACCCATTTCCCAATTGTGTTTGATTATTATTATAAAATACCTCTGTGCGATTGAAGTGGCTTCCACTGTGAATCGCAAAGAAGCCAGTGTACCACTCGTTATATCATTCAGAATGGAGAGATGAGTCGTTCTCTGGTTTTCTACTTCCGTATTAGAAATGTAAAAACAAATAACGAAAGGTACACGGCCCAAAGAATAATAATGAAGTTACTGAAGTAAAGTGTTTTTCTGTAATGTGTAATTGTAATTCAGTATTTATTTATTTTAGATTCTCCCAATCTCTTGTCTTTTTATGGCTACTGTTGCGTGGTACAAAATACAACAAATGTCATTTTATTAAAATAATAACCAAAAAATGAAATATTAACATCAAAATCACCATCTTTAAATCATTTAAACCAGTGTTTCTCAAACCGTGGTACGCATAGCACTAGTGGTGATACGCCAAATTACCTCGAAAATGTACTATTTAAGTAATTTATTCTAAAGTTTTTATGTGTAAATTACATAATGGTTCATTCATTCATTCATTATCTGTAACCGCTTATCCAGTTCATGAAACCGGAGCACCCGGAGGAAACCCGTGCAGACACGGGGAGAACACACCACACTCCTCACAGACAGTCACCCGGAGGAAACCCGCGCAGACACAGGGAGAACACACCACACTCCTCACAGACAGTCACCCGGAGGAAACCCACACAGACACAGAGAGAACACACCACACTCCTCACAGACAGTCACCCGGAGGAAACCCACACAGACACAATGAGAACACACCACACTCCTCACACACAGTCACCCAGAGGAAACCCACGCAGACACAGGGAGAACACACCACACTCCTCACAGACAGTCACCCGGAGGAAACCCACGTAGACACAGGGAGAACACACCACACTCCTCACAGACAGTCACCCGGAAGAAACCCGCACAGACACAGGGAGAACATACCACACTCCTCACAGACAGTCACCCGGAAGAAACCCGCGCAGACACAGGGAGAACACACCACACTCCTCACAGACAGTCACCCGGAGGAAACCCACACAGACACAATGAGAACACACCACACTCCTCACAGACAGTCACCCGGAGGAAACCCACGTAGACACAGGGAGAACACACCACACTCCTCACAGACAGTCACCCGGAGGAAACCCACGCAGAAACAAGGAGAACACACCACACTCCTCACAGACAGTCACCAGGAGGAAACCCACGCAGACACAGGGAGAACACACCACACTCCTCACAGATAGTCACCCGGAGTGGGACTCCAGGGACCCACAACCTTCAGGCCCCTCCAGGACACAAACGAGAAGCTAAATGATCACATGAACATCTTGGCTCAGCTGTTTGGGGTGAGAGGGAGAGTATATTCATTTCCATTCACTTCCCATTTTCCTAATAGTGGATGAATCCATGTATCTTCACTCCGACGCCATTCTTCATCACTATATACCACCTTAGGTTAGTCTTTATAAGTGTTTTTTAGATGTAAAGCAGCTCATGGAACAAGCTGGGAACTCATTCACTCACATATATTTATTCACTTATTCACTCACAATCAGGAATTGCACCTCTAGGAGCTCATATCTCCCATCCTCTCATATAGGGACTGATCCAGAAGGGGGTGCTATTGTGCATGGTAGCGATGACATTTTGTCCTTTTTTCAGGAGCAAATTTGCTTGGGATCTGCAACATTTAAGGACCCACTGCGCTCAAATGCATGGTTTTAAACAGAGCCTTTGTCTAGTGTGGCTCATTAGGAAGATATTGATGTCAAGTGCTTATTGTTTTTCATATTTTTTCCAATGAAACACACAAAAAAAATCTAAACAATGGAAATGTTATAGTGGCAGGAATCATTAGCTTATCATGCTAGTTAATATACGCTAGCACAATGAATTTCACAGAACAAGAGCTTTAACAGGAGAATAGGGCCTCAGCACTGCAGAAACGGCACTATATAGAATGTTACTGGATTGGTTCCTTAGGTTTATGATGTAAGAAACCCTGGCTAAGTGAATACAGGTTTTTGAGCACTGCAGTTTCTAAGCAGAAATTCTCAGCTGTGACGTATCACAAACACCACCACATACAGAGGCTACAAGGTTACACACAGGTCTATAATATCACAACTAAATTGTCTGATCTTCAAGCTCTAGTTCATGCCAGTATTCTCAGCTTTATGATGTTAGCATATGGTGGAAATTAAGGTGGAAATGGTTGGGAGCCCCTGGTGCGACGTGTGCTTTCAAGCTGCAGTGTTTACCATTTACGAGTATCCTTTTTTGAAATCGTCTTATACTCTTGCCAACGTCACACTGTCAAACCTGTGCCTTTCCACTCTTCCCACAGCTAAGACACAAGGGAGGGGAGATTGCAGTGGACGGGCCGGTGGAGCAGACAGCACTACAGTCAGCGAGGGCCCGCCAGAGGCCAGTGTGGTGGGGTCCGGAGAGGAGGAGGAGAGCAGGCAGGAGCCTGGAGACACGGTTTCAGAGCAAGATCAGCACACAGCGCAGGGAGAAACATCAGACCAAAGAACTGAAACCCCCTCACCTGAGACTAACATGGACTGACCCCCTGCGCGCAATCTATTTTCTATCATGTCTACCTTTGCCTTGCACGTCAGATTATGTACAAAACAATGGATTATGAACAAATGCGTTTTAAAAAAGAGAGTAAATCGAAACATATACTTGTTAATAATTATTAAAAAGTGAACTTTGTTGTGTCATTAAGAGTGAGGCTGATTTTTATCACTTTATTATTATTATTTCGTAACTGACTTGTGGTCTTTTTCGTGTTCTGACCCCTCCCTGGACGGACAGATTAGGTCTCAGTGGCGCTTTGGCTTCAGAAGGCAGAATAGCAGGGCTTCCTTTAAGGCTGCTTTTCCGAGCGCTAATGGATGAGAAATGGAGAATGGAAATGGGTGTGAGTATGTTGCATCTGCATTTGTTTCTGCAAGGGTTCACACATGAGCACAATAGCACCCTCTGCTGGATACAAAGCTTTTTCCATCCATCTATATTGTGTTCTCAGGCTGCATTTGTGCTTTAAAGCACTCGCCGTAATGGTCACTACAAGAGCAGCCAGTGCTTATACGTCAGGAGAGATGATATCTAAGATATGGACAACCTCTGTGTCTTTGACATCAGTGTGTAGAGAACTAGAGCTACAGAGGGGACTGGGGCACACAGAAAGGGCGTGGCTGCACATCTGCAGCTTATGAAACAGTCATCACAAAGACTGACCCCTAGTCTTTCCAAACACCCCAGAGTGTCCAGTTCCCCCTTTTAATGTTTTAATAATGCTCACCCAGATTTAACAGGGCATGAGAACATATTCCTCGTCTAATATCATACAGCAGTGGTCACCGTCGTTTGAAAATGTCAGCCTGCCAAGAGCAAAGCTCTGCAGCTGAACACAGTCCACTCCCTGTGATCGGAAAAGCCCACACGCTCCTGAGTCATCCCTGTATGTGTGTGAGTGTATGTTCCCCAGTAACACCACGCTACTCCCCTGACTAGGCAGCGAGCCGTGCTACTGCAGATCTGGCTGGTGGAGGTAGTGAGAGCGCAGGAGTGCCATCTGTGAGTGTGGAGAGATGAAGAGGGAGGGAGGAGAGGGAGGATTAAACTCAGAGAAGCAACAGAAGCTCCATCCATTAGATGGTGTGAGTAATTGCTGTGTGCTCTTTCTTCTACAGGCAGTGAGCATCTCTTTCAGATCCTCAGAACTACTGCTGAACAATATTTGCATTGTAGCAGGGAGCATTATCCACGGCATTTAGAGAATACTGTTGTCATAGCGGCAAGCTTTAGCAATGTCAAATGGCAGGAAAGCCTACTGCCCTTTCCTATCTGTTTGGCACCTGGTTCCTTTTCCTCTACGCTCTCAGAAAAAAGTACTATACATTCCTTTATTCATTCATTCATTCATTGTCTGTAAGCGCTTAGTCCAGTTCAGGGTCACGGTGGGTCCGGAGCTTACCTTGAATCACTGGTCGCAACGCAAGAACACACCCTGCAGGGGGCGCCAGTCAATTGCAGGGTGACACACACACACACACACCTACGGACACTTTTTAAGTCTCCAATTCACCTACCAACATGTGTTTTTGGACCGTGGAAGGAAACCCACACAGACAAGGGGAGAATACACCAAACTCCTTCCAGTCAATCACCTGAAGAGGGGCTCGAACCCACAACCCCAGGACCTTGGAGGTGTGTGCTACCGCGTCACCCACAGGTACATTACTGGTCACTAAGTAGTTTGAAAACAGCAAGAGAGAAGAATTTATTGGTCACTGCATTCGCTATGAATTCCATCAGGAAAAAATGTGCTGCAAAAGCATCTGACATTGTTCTTTTCTTGGGGATAACATTGTACCCAAAGTATATGTTAGTTTTGGGGTTTAAATGGTTTGATTTCAATGTATTAATACTTCATTTTTAGTTTATGTAAAAGTTACGATAAAAAGCCAAGAGCGGGAGGATGTCTGAATGTTGAATTACAATTCTATGTTACATAAAAATGCTTTAAAACTTACTTGTACACATAATTGTAGATACAAACTACTACAATACGCAAGGCTGTCGTCTAAAACATTTTATTACATGAAAATATTAACAATTGGCACTTCATGTACAATATGAAAAATGAAACCTGCCTCGAAAGGAAAATCAATCCCATAAAATCACATTATGTTTAACAACTGCAATCTGTTTTTGTGAAAACAACACCATCAAGAACAAACCAAGACGACGACACGCAGTCACTCTCTAGAGGATAGATGGACTTTAGAAAAATAAATCCTTTAGTGAAACTGTAAAAGACCACAGGCCCTGAATAAGGAAAACATTGCTTTCAAAGCTTTCCAACGTCCCAGCTGCAGCCAGCTTAAAGACCGAGAACTCCATTCGGAAAAGATTAGCAGATTGATCAGCAATAACAGTCCACACCATTACTGTAGCTTAGAGGAAAAAGAAAGCCTTGTTTAAAGAAGGAACACAGCTTAAACAAAGTCTGTTGCGTTGTGGAGAATGTGCTAATGTAGCTAGCAAAAGAATGAAAGCTAGGCGTTGATTAGCATGATGCTAATAGCCCCCTGCTTATGTTCATTCACGGTTAGCCATGTTAGCAGTCTTTAACTGAAGCATTTCCTTAAATTGAACCTGAATCTGACATTGAGGCTATTCTCCTTTTGTACTGTGATGCATTTCTGAGGTGCTGAGTGTGTTTGCTGAACGATAAAAGGGGGATAGGAGTGGAAGATGATGTTATTGGTTACTAAGTTTCTCAGCCTGCTAGGGCACAGTAGAGTTATGAAAAACCAGAAGAAAAAACATTTTAGAGGCGTAGAAAGTCTCTACCATTCTAAGTTGAAGGTAAGTATTACACTTTTTCTGAATCATGCCTAGTACAAGCAGGGACATGAACTAACAAGGTAAAATAATATAACCTGTGACTTCACGTTGACTTTATGCAGCTCTCCCAGTGAGACAAACACCCCAATACTCCTTCTACAAGAGCCACTGAGACTGCTCTGAACTTAGAGAAAGGAAAATGGATGTACTGACTGCTACACTTCCACACCATATCAATACAGGATACTCCTGAGGTTTTGGAACTGTGCAGATGCTTCAAGCCACTGTTATTAATGGGTAAGTGAATTAAAATCAAAGCTGACATCTACGTGAGCGAAGGTGGCTTTCTCTTTACGCAAAGTGGAGATGCCTTACTCTGCCCTTTAACAGACTACTATTTAGGTGGGAAGAATCAACCAATACGTACAAACATATCTCAAGTTAAATAGTCATTTGATTGTGGTCGCTGCGTGAAACCTCTTTACAACAAGGTTAAAGATTATGTCAAATTTACAATAGCTGTACATTAGCGTAAATATCTCTTTGGTAAAAGTCATAAGAAGCTCTAGTCGGGATTTCACTGAAATCTGACACACATTCATACAGTAGGCATTAAGAACTGAGGTTGCCTCATGGAATCTTATGGGCATATTAATATCAAAGCAACACGTATGACCGTGTGTTTAAAACAAATAACATGAAGGCCAAATGCTGAAATAGAAATGCAATGAACAGTTAAACTGTGAACATGACATATACTGGGCCTGGCCAAAAAAGAAAGTCAGTGTTCTACACTTTCTGCCCATTTTATCAGCTCCTCTGACCATATAGATGCACTTTTGTAGTTTTACACTTACACACTGTAGTCCGTCTTTTGCTCTGCATGCTTTGTTTTCCTCCATTCACCCAGTTCTCAAAAGGTCAGGACCCACAGAGGGCTGTGTTAGTGTGTGTTGTGCTGGTGTAGAGTGGATCAGACACAGCAGTGCTGCTGGAGTTTTTAAACCCCTCAGTGTCTGGACTGAGAACAGTCCACCGACCAAAAACATCCATCCGACAGCGTCCTGTGTCACTGATGAAGGACTAGAGGACGAGCGACACACACTGTGCAGCGACAGATGAGCTACTGTCTCTGACTTTACATCTACAAGGTGGAAGCGTCTAATACAGTGTCCAGAGACCACTGAAAAACAGTTGCAGAGCCGCAGATTGGTATAACTATGAAATGTACCTGTATGGTCAGTGGAAAGTACTACAACAAAGTGTGTAGTACGTGCAACTTTTCTTTTTTTGGGCAGGCACGGTACGCCTGTGTTAAAACAACTTCTAGGGAACTCAAGCTATTTAAAATGCTGTAAAGATCTGCCAACACAAATGACCTCTCCAATAATTTAGTACTTTTAAATAAATGTAACTCATCCTCTTGATGCACTGAAATATAAAATGGAGTGTAAACCAACAAATGACAGTGAGAAATCTGTGCGCAAAGAAAAGAAAAAGAAAGAAAATAAACATTTTAAAACAACTCTACATCGTTTGGCCTATAAGATTAGTTCTTTAAAAATATAAACTCTTTATCCTTCTCCACAATAATCTGAGGAGGAGCTGGAATGGGCTTTAGTATATACAGACTGGAAACTAGTGCTCTTCACTAGTGCTGGCTCAAACTAAATCTGGGCCCTTGACTAATCCATGAAAGCTCATTGCCACCAGAAAGAGGAAGGGAAAACATTATTCTATTGTGTTTTGTTTCTGCAGAGGTATGTCAACAAGTTCACTTATTACATTCTCTAATTTATATGAATTATCCAATTTTTAAAGATGAAAGTTAAGTAACTCACTCATGACGTGTTAAGATCATAAATTAACAAAATACATTATTATTACAGCAGAGTAAGACAATATTCTGAGATTTAATAAACTCATAATTGTCATAGGATCTCACGAGCTGTTCCCCCTCTGTCTGGCAGTAATGGGTCTCCTGGCTAACGTGCTAAACAAAGTGAATTATGAGTACAAAAACCATGAGACTGATGTCTGTGCAATTTAAAAGACCAGTATCACCATTATCAGAATCACGTGAGCTCATGACGACGACGTGAACGTCTCCGCCAAATACACAGGGCTTTTTGAAACCAAGCAATGTCGCTCTGAACACTGCACTCTGTGGCTCCATCGCCCTGTGTGGAACACCTGTTGGCCCATTGCATTTTTCTCTTGGAATGTTCTACTTTATACAAAGCGCACATGTGCAAGATGTCTCCACAAACCTCCCGTGTACGAAGGCCATCTCTAATGTGAAGGTAGCTGCACGTCTGCTCGTTTTGCCACCAAAGACCTGACATTTTGAGAGAAAATAAACTATCTATAAATCAAAAGACCTGTGGGGACATAAGTGGAAAATAAGGCCTCCGAGTTTTTGCATATGATGTCCAGGGGAACCGGACCCAGTCTATCATGGCTCTCCTCCTCCTCCTCCGCGATGGCAGCCTGTCGGCCCGTCGTCTCAAACGCTACAGGGTGGCCAACGCTCTGAGGAAGGAGATGATAAGAACAAAGAAAGATTGTCCCACCCCAAACACCAAGGCCTCCAAAGACATCATCTTCTTTCCTGCAGCCATATACACTCCGGCAACCGCTGCACCTGGAAGGGGACACAAGCAACATGTTTCTTATGATATACCGTGCTGTATTATGTACTGAAGAACTTCATTATAACAATACTGTCTTACAGATATAATCAACACGGCATGTATTTAAGCTCAGATTAATGATGATAATAAACTAATTTCTTTGGTGATAAAAGAGTGCACTACAAACATTTTAATGGGTTGCTTTGCTCTGTTTTGCTTCCTCAACAATAAGGTATAACTTCACTTACTACTGAAGTACTTACTAGTGAGGACCCCTCCAAACAGGGGACCAATGATGCCCATTAATATGATGCCGATGGGCAAGAAGCGTGCCACCTTATGTCTGCGAAGAGTGGCGAGAGCCAGCAGAGCTGCGGGTAGGTGAAATACCAGAGAAGAGACGACTGCCCAGAGGAACACACCATACCACATCTCTGAGAGAAAGTGGACAGAACAAAATCAACAGATATAAGAACTCACTGTAAATAAAACAAGAACAGAACACGGTGAATCTGACATGATCTAATGATAAATTAACATAGTAAATATTTTGTAATAGTGTGGATCAGACACAGCAGCGTGACTGCTGTAGTATGAGTACTCCATCAATCAAAAAATACCCAGCCGACAGCGTCCTGTGTCACTGATGAAGGACTAGAGGACGAGCGACACACACTGTGCAGCGACAGATGAGCTACTGTCTCTGACTCTACATCTACAAGGTGGACCAACGAGGGAGGAGTGTCTCACAGAGTGGACACAGGGTTTAAAAACTCCAGCAGCACTGCTGGGTCTGATCCACTCATAACAGTGCAACACATCAGGCCCATTACTGCATGTTTTTATCATCAATCCAGATACATTTTCCCATCCTTCTTTTCCATTTCTCTTTTACAGTTTAATCTATGGATGCACATTAACTTCAGACATACACACACACACACAATTACACATTCCTTTTGCCCTGCTGTTTTGTGTTACTGCTTTACAAGATAAATATTGTGAGACAAGGGCTTACACCGTGCATTTGAATGTTTTTGCTGTACACACACCACCACCAGGTCAGTGTCACCGCAGCAAAGATATTAATCCTCCTCCCAAACCATACCTGCTCTGTAGTGGTCCTGAACATTGAGGAGCAGAGCACAATGAAACTAACAAAGTATGTAGAAAACATTTGAACTAAAGACTGTAACTGCAGAACTACGAAATTCACCTGTGTTGTCAGTGGAGCTGAACAAGTGGACAGTGCAGAAACAAGTAGACGGCTTTAATGTTATGGCTAATCTATATGTAACAAGCTTTAGTTAGATATAGACACATCATGTTCATTGTTTATAACCGTTATTTCTTGCTGTATGTGATATTAAAACGTTCACAGAAGCCAAGTTACCATTGTGAAAAACTAATTTGAAAAGCTGCAGTTGGTTTGATGTTCGAATTCTCCGTTCCACCTTAAATGATAGAGCAGTTCCGCTGTGGCCGCAGCCGCGGAAGACTGTCACTACTGCACCATTTAAGGTGGAACGAAGTATTCGAATAAAAGCGAAAAAAACAATCCAACTTAAGCTTGACTAATTAACCAAAACTTGTCGGGCTTCAAATGTTAGCCACAACAGAAAATGCTGCGACACTGCCGAGCTAACTGTAAAAATCATTACAAAGTTAACGTTATAACCGGCTAACTCGCTAAGCTACGCAGCTTAACGTTAACTTTAGCGTTAGCTAAGCTAGCAAACACAACGGTCTGTCTCCACCCTAAACCCGTCAGTACATCCAGGGGAGTCTAATTTGTCTGAAACCCAAGTGAGAAGGTAATCAACGTGGACTGTCAATTTGTGAGAGCCGCGGTAAACGGGGCTCACCTGAGAAATCACACAGCGAGTTTGCGTCCCCACAGTTGGTGGCATTTTTCCGCGGCACCAGGTTGAGGCTGAGGATCTGCTGAACGAAGCCTATGTCGGGGGTTTTAGAGGTGTCCTGCATCTCTCAGCGACTGAACACGGACTGAACAAAACAGCAGCCCGAGAGTCCGAGTAACAGCATCAGAGAGGCGGTCGGAGCTCGCCGTGTTGGCGAAGGGTGAAGCCGCAGTCCTCCATCAAAGCAACACACTACTCAGCTCTGACGCCAGGGGCCTGTTCCAATCCGCTCCGCAAGTGCACACTTCATCAAAGGGGGAATGTGATCATTTAGGACGCATCCAAATTTCCTACTTAAATACTTGTTAACTATGCAGTGTAAAGTGGTAAATATGTACATGTGATATGTAAATGAATCTGCCCATTAATCAAAAGAATATTTCCTCATCATTTGCTAGCTCTGTATGAGTGCTGGAAAAAGGTCCGCTGTTTGTACACAGCACTGGCTTGGTTAAAGGGAAACAAACAAAATGTCTCAATCTGAAATGGCTCAGGCCTTCTCCCTGGCTCAGGCCTAGCTGAGAAGATCCAAACACTGAAAAGCATGAAAAAAAAAGATGAGGATGTTGTCCTATTCCTGGTGGATTACACTTTACAATTTATAAAAACAGAATGCAAGTGTGACTGATAGAACAGGGATTATGTGGTGTGAATGAGTGTGTGAGTGTTTATGGTACTATGTAAGAGTATGTACGTCGACGAGAGCTTGACTGAGTGAGTTACAGGCCAGTTTCATGAAAAAATATTACCATGCACCTGTAGATCCTGTGAGGTCTGTCCCAAATGTTCATCTGAACCAAGCCCCCTTGAGGTTGTTTGCTCTGTAGATCTGCAAGATGTTGACATTTTCAAAGTGTAGTTTTCAGGTTTCATTTAGGACAGGACCAAAGATTTCACTTGCATTCAACATAAATCTATTACCAGTGTTTTCTTTTTAACTTAATACCAAATATAAATGAAGAATCTGGGTTGCAGGCAGGGCTAGAAAGGTTCAGAATTACTCTTTCTCTTAATGAATTACCTTTATTACAATCAAGAGGGTTTTTTTTGTTTCTTTATAGTATTTATTTAAATTGTTGCATTTAGGCAACTTCCATGAAAATGAGAGCATCCTGTTCCCAGAGATTGCAGATCCAACACACAGCAAAAATATTTAAATTCCCCTTAAGGCTTTCGTACGGAGCCCCTAAAGTCTCTCGGTGGAAAAATATTATTTAGAGACTTTATTCGTTCCATCAATTTAGTAATTTGTTCCCTCAATTTAATAATTTGTTCCCTCAATTTAGTAATTTATTTCCTCAATTTAATAATCCGTTCCCTCACTTCAGTAATTCATTCCCTCAATTTAATAATTTGTTTCCTCAATTTAGTCATTTGTTTCCTCAATTTAATAATCCGTTCCCTCATTTCAGTAATTCATTCCCTCAATTTAGTAATTTGTTTCCTCAATTTAATAATTCGTTCCCTCACTTCAGTAATTCATTCCCTCAATTTAATAATCCGTTCCCTCAATTTAGTGATTTGTTCCATCAATTTAATAATCTGTTCCCTCACTTCAGTAATTCAATCCCTCAATTTAAAAATTCGTTCCCTCAATTTAGTAATTTGTTCCCTCAATTTAATAATTCGTTCCCTCACTTCAGTAATTCATTCCCTCAATTTAATAATCCGTTCCCTCAATTTAGTGATTTGTTCCATCAATTTAATAATCTGTTCCCTCACTTCAGTAATTCATTCCCTCAATTTAAAAATTCGTTCCCTCAATTTAGTAATTTGTTCCCTCAATTTAATAATTCGTTCCCTCAATTTAGTAATTTGTTCACTCAATTTAATAATTCGTTCCCTCAATTTAGTAATTTGTTCCCTCGATTTAATAATCCATACCCTCAATTTAGTAATTTGTTCCATCAATTTAATAATCCGTTCCCTCACTTCAGTAATTCATTCCCTCAATTTAATAATTAGTGCCCTCAATTTAGTAATTTGTTCCATCAATTTAATAATCCGTTTCCTCACTTTAGTAATTCAATTTAGTGAACAGAATAATTGAGGGAACAAATTACTAAACTGAAGGAACAGATTATTACATTGAGGGAAGGGATTACTAAATTGAGGGAATGATTTACTAAATTGAGGGAACGAATTAAGTCTCTAAATAATATTTTTCAACCATGAGACTTTAGGGGCTCCGTACTTTCGTTTCCTGGATAAGGTTTGTTTGATTAGCTGGAGCTAAACTGTGCAGGATGATAGATCTCCATGACCAGGAATGAGCAGCCCTGAGCTACAAGATTCCTTTACCCTCCATGACGTTAGAGGGCGCAGGTCCAGAACTGTTGCACGGTCTGGAGCTGTTGTTCTGAAACGGGTCGCCCGCCGATTTCTAGAGAGCTGGTTTAGGGTGGCTGCTGGCTCCCCGGCCTCTTATTTTTTGCCTCCTCGGCTTCTTCTTGCTGCTCTTTGGCTCTGCAGATAGCTCCTTCTCGATTTTAGAGCTTGTCCCTGTGGGCTAGCCGTATATGTTTACACGATCTGTATATAATCAGGATCGTCAAGAGCTAAACAAAGACCTGGTTAAAGTAAATCTTTAATGTTTATATATCATATAAAACAGTTTTGCTTAGGCTTTGTGTTCCCTCGCATAAACCTCTCATGCCTTAGTGAAACTAGCCTCTCAGCGCCACGGTCCGTGTTTTAATTTCTCGTTTTAGAGCCAGTGCTGATTCTTCTGGAAGGAAATGATGAATTATTCAGACTACGACTCGGAAGACTACTCGTCGAATGAAGATGAAGATTATGTCCCATCCGGTGAGACGCTGAAACTAGAATTAGCTTCTCAATTTAACATATTAACAGTAATGTTAGTTGTAACCCTGGACGTTTCTGTAGATATTTAGCTACTGAGTGGGTAGTGGACGTTAGGAGAGCCCACTGTTTACATCCATTTGAGTTGCTCTCTGTGTCTATTGAACTGAAACACTGCACTGGAGCAGATGAGCTGTTTTAGGCTCTGTTTCAACTCTGTGGATGTACAATTACAGAGTGCTTCATTCTTGCTTTGTATACTTTTGTGAGCCCCCTTTAACTCTATTTTTCAATTGCCAGGACCACCACAGAGCAGATGTGATATGGGTGTTTGATCATAGTGGTACATTAGTGATTATTACTTTGGTATGAGTGGATCAGGCACAGGACCCCCACAGATCATCCTCAGTGCTGCAGTGACACTGATTTGGTGTGTGTTAGTGTGTGTTGCACTGATACGAGTGGATCAGACACAGTAATGCAACTCGAGATTTTAAACCCTGTGTCCACTCACTGGTCCACCTTGTAGATGTGAAGTCACACACAGTAGCTCTGCACAGTGTATGTCGGCCGACCTGTAGTCCATCAGTGACACAGGGTGCTGTCGGTTGTATATGTCGGGTTGATGGACTATTCTCAGTCCAGCAGTGACACTGAGGGCTTTTAAAACTCCAGCAGCACTGGCCGAATCATGAATAGAGCTCCGTTCTGGGATGGGCCTCCTCAAAGAAGAGTATCATGGCTGCATCACTGCTCTCTGTGATGCCAGTGCTTTAACTCAGAATGTTTCCTAAGTCTCTGATGACACATACTGGTCATTTTATTATTTAGTACAGTAAATATATTAGATTGCTGCTTTAAAGGAGCGATAATGGAGATTGTGTTCCTCAGATGTTAATGAGATGAAAAAATACTGAGGAAAGGACAAGTTCTTCAAACTATTGAAAATGTATTACGTTCTTTTGGATGGGAGTTTCACTCACTTCATGTCTCTGTTTCTTTATTTTTGTTCAGATGACAACCTGAGTGAGGATGACATCAATGAGTGCGAGAAGGAAGATGGTCTGGATGGAGAGGACCAGAACGAAACGCAGGTCCACCATAAGAAAAAGAAAATGAAGTCCAGTCAAGGGCTGTCCGTGAGGTAGAACACTGAACTCTTGTTAAAAAAAGGCTGTCTGTTCTGACATCATACCTTCTGTGGTTATGTTTATGATTGGTTTCCCCCTCATCTTGATATTACTGATGTTCTTGTGAAGGAAAAGGAAAAAGGGAGGACTTAAGCTGGAGGGAGGTGATGAAAGTGGCTGTGAGAACCAGACAGAAGAAGATAAAGGAAAAGCAGAGGAAGAGTCTGTATCAAAGCCCAGAGCACGAGACGAGGAGAAGCAGCAAAAGAAAGCGGATGATCTTTGGGCTAGTTTTTTAAAGGATGTTGGTCCCAGGCCCAAAGTTCAGTCCCCTCCTGCTGAACAGGTGTGTGTTTTTAAATGACGAGTTGCTGGATTTATGAGGGTTTTTTATGCTTGAATTTTATTCCTTTCACACTGACACATTAGATGGAAAAATACATCACAGCAACAGACTGGAAATAGCTACAGAAATGTCCACTGATCATTCTGGGTCATCCTCTGCTCCAGGAACTCTTAACCTGGGGGTGGCAATACCTTTTAGGGGTCTCTAGAGTGTAGTGAGAGCAGATCTACGTAAATACCTCAATTCCTTTGTCTAATCTTTGATGCCACAACACATATTTAGATTTCCTCTTTAAACCCACCGCTCAGTCATACAGCGCCAAGAGACAGATCTCCCACTGAAACTAAACTGTGCTTAGATTAACACAGAAGGGTTTGTGTGTATCACTCTCTGATCTACACAGGACAGTCAATGCTGATGTAGATGTATAGTTGCAAATGTTATATGTTCCCCTTCATAGGCCTCAAAGTCGTACTGTGAAGAATTTTAAAAACCGTGCCTATGTCCTGTTCTAATGGAGTTGTGTGGTTTATGTATGTCTAGATCTGTCAGTCTATTTAAGATCAATAGTCAAAAAGGAAGCAGCTGTCTTCAGGCTTTGCAAATCCGGGTGGAATCTGTGTACGTCCCCTGACAGAATTGATGAAATTGCCCCACACTTCACACAATTACATAGTGGATAAGCTCAACAGTTTTTAATTTCTTTTGGAAATGAATGTGTTAATTATATAGTTGAATTAAATATGTTTGAGGTGTGTTCCACAAACTCAGTTTGTTCAGCTACTGAATAAATATTGTGATTAAGTCTCCAATCACTATCATCCAAAACTTGCATTTATGGTTAAATGAAGCAAAATAGAGAATGGAGAAGAAAGAGAACACAGCACAAATGGCTAAAAACCAGAGCTTCTACTCCTTGCTCCTCACTTCTGTGCGCTTGGGACAAGGTGAACAGCGAGTAGCTCCTTATCATTTAAAGTAACAGGCGATGAAACCGTTGGTTGTGAACATGGCTGTGAGAGTGAGGTTTGATCCTTGTTATTTTGACCACAGAAGGTCACAGACATTTCATTAAGGCCTAGACATGTTTTGACTTATGGAAAAGGTGTAGAATATGTCCTCATTTCATATCAAATCTGCCTCAGCCTCATTGTAAAACTGAAACTACTGTTTCTATAAGTACAACAGAGATGATAAAACACATTCTTTTGTCAGATTCATCTAAATCAAAGCAGATGCGAGGGTGGGTCAGTCTGTTTGGTCCATTTTGAGTTTGCACTGTTCCTAAGGAGCAGTAATAGAGCAGTTGTACCAGTTGTTTTTTTTTTTTTTTGGACCACATCTGCCAAGCTTCAGTTGTAGTTGTAATTCTAAATGTTGTTACCCTACTAGTGTGACCAGACGTCCTCTTTTACCCGGACATGTCCTCTCTTTTAGACTTAAAAAAATGTCCGGGCGGAATTTCACAAACGTCCGGCATTTTGTTTTTCTACAGCTTACATAGAACTTCGAGAAGTTTCGTTCACATGCTAGT
The DNA here is from genome assembly GCF_029633855.1 of Hoplias malabaricus. Classification (NCBI taxonomy): domain Eukaryota; kingdom Metazoa; phylum Chordata; class Actinopteri; order Characiformes; family Erythrinidae; genus Hoplias; species Hoplias malabaricus. The sequence continues at coordinate 5,449,903 of NC_089810.1, forward strand.
CCCGCCCTTCCCTACTCCGATTGGATCGCTTGAGTGAGAAAGGGGCGTGGTGAAGTAGCCTAACATCTTCTGATTGGACGGTCTGACTGTAGAGCTACCGTTATTGGTCGATAACCTTCTCTGTAAACATTTAATTGGTCAGTCTGCACCTCAGTAGTCGTCCTGTGACCACGTTTACACATTTTATGGCACCGGAAGCTGAATAAGCGTCCGTTCCTAACAACTTGAGGTAATAATTAGGCCAAATTTGGAGCAAAGGCATGTAGTATTTCTCACTGTGTTTTAAGTCTGTGACCTTTTTTCTTAGCCGTTTTTTCCTCCCTTTTCCATAGAGCACAGATGATTCCAGCACCGAAAAACCCAGTAAAACCAGCACAGAATCTCCACAGCAGGACCCAAAACCCAAAGAGCCCTCCCGAATCACAATAACCAAGGTTTTCGACTTTGCTGGAGAAGAAGTCCGGTGAGTCTCCCGCTGGAATGAGTCGCAGTTGCATTGCTCACATCTGTCACAAGGGGGCAGTGTAGTATTGCTGTTGATTTATAACGATGACGTCTCTGTACAGTGGAAGAAGAAAAGGAATGCTGTTATTAGTCTGTAATTATTTTGTGCTGCTTTTACCATCTGTTTTCATCTAATTATCTAACTTATAATCTTTTTTTTCATGCATTTTAATGAATTTCTTTTCCTGATTAAGTTACTGAGTGCAAGGGGTTTCAGATTTCCTGCAGTAAAATACAAGCCCCTTAATAAAACAGCATATATGCACCACATAATAGCTGTTGTTGTTTACAGTATAAGTTTAAATGCAGCTTGTGACTAAATGTAAATGATTATGCTGTAACTCAGCATCGTGTGATGTAACATATCAGCCACAGCATGTTCTGATTCGGACGTTAGGAGAGGTGTGCGTTCCAGATTAAAACAAGCTGACGTTATCACTTAAATTATTACTGAAGTAATGAAGCAGAGACAATTGGAGAGGAAACACTTGTACTCAGAGGAACCAGAAACACAGCTCTACTTCTCCTCCCAGACACAGCACTGAGCAGCTCCATGGCCCCCATTCACCTGGAGGAACTACACTCTAAAGTACACTCATGGCACCTTTCACTCAGATGAACAAGACTCTGTTTCCTTAAGGAATTAATTGTTCACTGACTTTGGACTGAGATCTGAAACTACTATTAAAGCATATATTTTCAAAGTGCACTTTCAGCAAGTGGTGAGGATTCCCAGTGTAAATGAGGCCTATATTTCTGTATCATGTATATTCAAAAGTCTATCTAGTATCAATCTAGTACCAGTGTTGAAAATGGTTAAAGGAACACTAGGTAAGATGCTGTATTTTTGCTCCTTGGCTCCTCCTACAGTTTCAGTACTTTACAGCACTGTCCTGAAATCAAGGAGGAGGGTTCCGGTGTCCTACCCTCCTCTGAAAGTTACATAGTGCAGTTTCTGCAGAACTAAGCCCGGAATATCAAACACAGAGGCTCAGTTCTCCCTGTCACTGGTCAGTGAAGGACTCCAATGATTTTGAAGCTGAAATATTAAGGTAAAAATACTACCAAGTGTTCCTTTAAAGCCAGTGTCAAAAATGGAAAAAAAAAAAGCTGTTCTGTGGAAAACTCTGGAATTCCAGTCTGATATGATGTGCTGACGTCTCTCTTGTTCTGCAGGGTCACGAAAGAAGTGGACGCTGACTCTCGAGAGGCCAAAAGCTTCCTAAAAAAGGAGGAGGAGGAGGAGAAGGAAGACGAGAACCAAGGGAAGCAGACATCTTACTCTAAGGAGCCTTCGTCACTGTCTCCTGGTCCCAGGTAGCACCACACTCCTGACACACCCACACTCTCTCCCCAAACATACATTCAGCATCCACTACACATTCATTTCAGCACTTTCCCTGGGAAGTGCTTAAGCAGGTGTCAGCGGATGTTAACAGCGGTAGAAATTTAAATAAAACTTGTGCTGGTTCGATTATGGTCTGAATATTGCAGGTACTTTGTCGTATATTTGAATAGATGCAACTGGCATGTGATGAAAACTAGACAAACACCATGGACAACCAACCACCAGCGTCTTTGTGTGTGCAGAAGAAAAGAAGAAAGCTTGTTGATGGCATTAGTGGGCGGGTGATTGAGTTTTACTGGGCAGCTTGCCCACTAACCTCTGTGTTACACTGTGGCCAAACTGAACGTGAATAAAACGCCCAGCAACAGAGTCCATTCACTTGAATGGAAAAGGACAATGGGACACGAGAGCCTTTCCTTTCTTGTGCGGTTAATTTCTCTTCATGCTGAGGTCATCTAGGTGGATTTTGTGCTTGACAGACCTTGGAAATGGCAGCTGAAAATGAAATGTGCATTGGTTCCTCCTGAAAAAGGATAAGCTGAGACCTCAGTAAATGATCTAAAATGATGTTCAGTGAACTACACGTTTCCTCCAGAACCTCTGGAGTGACCAGGACATTCTGTACACTTTAGTCCAACACAAAGAAGATGGATAGCGAGGTGACAGTGCAGTGTGACTGCAGCGTTAAGGAAACACACTGCAGCTGTGGTATGAGACACAGTTGTCTAAGGCGTATTCTGCCAATATGTAACTGAGAATATTTTCAAGCTCTTGTATAGGTCTTTTGCTTCCTGACTCCATTTATATTAAATATTGTTATTCATTAAAAAAGAGCAACATCTAACGGAACAAAACAACAAAAACAAAATCATCTTTACAGTGGAATTATTACAGAGTATGTGTGTTTGGGAACCACTGGCCTGGATGAGGTAGTTCATTCATTATCTGTAACCCTTATTCAGTTCATGGTGGGTCCAGAGTCTACCTGGAATCATTGGGCGCAAGGCGGAAATACACCCTGGAGGGGACACCAGTCCTTCACAGGGCAACACAGACACACACACACTCACATTCACTCACACCTACGGACACTTTTGAGTTGCCAATCAACCTACCAACGTGTGTTTTTGGACTGTGGGAGGAAACCGGAGCACCCGGAGGAAACCCACGCAGACACAGGGAGAACACACCACACTCCTCACAGACAGTCACCCGGAGGAAACCCACGCAGACACAGGGAGAACACACCACACTCCTCACAGACAGTCACCCGGAGGAAACCCACGCAGACACAGGGAGAACACACCAAACTCCTCACAGACAGTCACCTGGAGGAAACCCACGCAGACACAGGGAGAACACACCACACTCCTCACAGACAGTCACCCGGAGGAAACCCACGCAGACACAGGGAGAACACACCACACTCCTCACAGACAGTCACCCGGAGGAAACCCACGCAGACACAGGGAGAACACACCACACTCCTCACAGACAGTCACCCGGAGGAAACCCACGCAGACACAGGGAGAACACACCACACTCCTCACAGACAGTCACCCGGAGGAAACCCACGCAGACACAGGGAGAACACACCACACTCCTCACAGACAGTCACCCGGAGGAAACCCACGCAGACACAGGGAGAACACACCACACTCCTCACAGACAGTCACCCGGAGGAAACCCACGCAGACACAGGGAGAACACACCAAACTCCTCACAGACAGTCACCTGGAGGAAACCCACGCAGACACAGGGAGAACACACCACACTCCTCACAGACAGTCACCCGGAGGAAACCCACGCAGACACAGGGAGAACACACCACACTCCTCACAGACAGTCACCTGGAGGAAACCCACGCAGACACAGGGAGAACACACCACACTCCTCACAGACAGTCACCCGGAGGAAACCCACGCAGACACAGGGAGAACACACCACACTCCTCACAGACAGTCACCCGGAGGAAACCCACGCAGACACAGGGAGAACACACCACACTCCTCACAGACAGTCACCCGGAGGAAACCCACGCAGACACAGGGAGAACACACCACACTCCTCACAGACAGTCACCCGGAGGAAACCCACCCAGGCAGGCCTCTGCCCACGTTGATTTCTGATGGCTAATACAGCTAGTCTTTGATCTGCTCATTCCAGTATGTGGCACAGTGATGAGGGCATGCTTCATACTGAACTTACACATGAGTGAGTGACTGTGAGTGATTCTATTTACACCTTGAATTTAGTCGCATTTTGCTGATTGGATTATGTGCACATGTTATTTGACTGCATACAAAGCCAGGTGTATACAGCCCCTAGAGTCAATGTGTCCGCATTTAAACAAGTGTATCTGCTGTTTCTGAATACATGCAGAATATCTTTGAAGGCCTGGAGTCGTACGTGAAAGATTCACAGGTTCTACACCTGCTACGTTTCTCCTCCTCCTCTGGACAGTAGCAGCGCTGACTGCAGAAATTACAGCAGCTGCCAAACACAGCCTTCTCCTGCGCCCAAGCAGACGCTTCGCTACCTGTTGCAGATGGTTTCTGCCAGTATTCAGCAGTCAGTAATACACTGGTAACGGCCCGTGAGAAACCATGGAAACAGTAGGGTCCAGGAAGGAAATGGTGTGTGTGTGTGTTGTTTACATGGGAAATAAATTCATACCTCATCTGCTCACACTGCAGAATCTGGCCAAATTTACTGAGATACAGTCAGGGTACAGAACACAAGTAAACAGCTCTGTGTGAGAGAATTTATATTATTTGCTTTGTGTTTTAAGGTGATATACTCTGAAAAATCACTTGTTTAATGTGTGTGCACATTAATGCGGGGATCTGGAGTACACCTACTCACACACCACCCAGTCAGCTTTTTGTGATCTGCCCAAGTCAGAGAACATGGGCTGTTCTGATATTGTGCCGTTCTTATGTCAGGTGCAGACATGTTAGTATTGCCCCACCCCCTTGTCTGAGTCTGTCCAATCACAGCGATGGACCTGCGTTTATATAAGAGCGTAAAGAAGAGATTAATCACAGCTAAACAGACACAAGTCCAAAAACATAAGAACACTCGATAAAAACTGAGAACATCTGAACGGAGAAGAAAGAGAACAGTGTGATAACGGCTAAAAACCAGAGCTTCTGCTCCTCGCTCCTCACTGATGTGCGCTCGGGGTCGGGGTGAACAGCGAGCGGCTCGTTATCAAAGCAGGTCACAGTGCCGAAACCAGAAAGGTTCCAGTTTGCAAAGTAGAGAGTAGGTTTTTCAGCGCAAACCGTGGCGTAGCCCCCCGCCCCCTATTGATGACGTATTTTTTCCTGGTTTCCCTCTAAACGTGTAGAAACCTGGGCCCATTCACTGGAAAGAATCAAGGTTCCAAGAATCAGGAACGGAACCGATTCAAGAACCAGAGATCTTTTGGTGGAAAAGAGATTTCATTAAGACCCAGAACTGTGTTCCCTTGTGGAAAATGGGGAGAATATGTCCCCTTTTAAACTAGTTTGCATCATATTTTGCTATCCTCATTTCCGTGTGTGTGTGGTGTGTGTGATGTTGTGCTCCTTACTCTCTCGCTCTTTCCCGGTTTTCCCTACGGTTGCCATGGAGAGTAATTGCGAATGGATGAGCACGTGTTTCCTCTGAGACAGCCATGGTGAATGTACAGGAAAAGCTCTTTCCCCAACAGGAAGTGCAGTGTGTCCCGGGGCGTTTCCCAGCACAGCAGGAAAGCTGTCTGCCCCCTCCCTCCCTCCGTCACACACTCATTACTGTCATATACACACTTCCAATTCCATAACAAACACGCCCTCTCCTCTCCGTCTTTCTCTCCACAACTCTCTCTCAAGGTCTCACTCCACTCTCCTGAATGTCTCATGCTTAATGTCTTATTACTTTATGTTTGCAGTGTCTTCGTCATTTTCCTCTCGCTCTCTTTTTCTGTCTGTCTTTTCCTTCTCTGTCTCTCACTCTGGCCTGACTCAACATGTACCTCTGTATGTTCCTTTACTTTGCATAGTGTTGCCACACCTTAAAGCAAAACTGCTGACAACCACTTATCATGCTTGCTCATCCTCCTCCTCCTCCTCCTCCATCTTCTCTCTCTCTCATTCCTACACAGGAAGAATAATTGTTGTGTAAAAACAGTCAGTGTGAATCAGAAATCAAAGCAAGTTTTCCAGCCTGTTTTGAGACATTTTCCCTGGTGAAATGTGAGCTAGCTGTTTTGTTTTGGTGGGAAGAGGAGGTCAAACAAAATTTTATAGGTTAATGTAAATATTATAGGTTAAAATAAGTAATCAAAATTCAAAAGATGTTTTAATAAGTTTAAAGGAACCTGGGAAAAGAATTATAATAATATAATATTTCAGTTGGAGTTTTCCTTTTCGCACATGTAGCGCACAGTGGGAGATTTTCACGTGTCAGATGGGTTTTCACAGCTGGAAATGTTCCGCATGCCTTAGGCATGGAGCTGTGCAGGAGATATAGCAGGATACTCTGGAACATTCCTGGATCTGTTCACTCACTCGGACATTACCCAGAGTTTGTACTAGGTCCCTGGCAGCAGCATAAAGTCTGGGATAAATGTCAGTGGCTGCATTAGCAGCAGTTTGAAATGAAATGGTGAGCTCTCATGGTGGAACTGTGTTTGCGCCTGGTGGTGGCACTGTGGGAGACTCACTGAAGGGTGCAACTGGCAAAGACAAGCACACACATCCTACTTGTCTTTGCTGTGTGTGGCTCAGTTTAGTAAAGATTTAACATCATTCATGTCCTTGGGGGTCTTCCTGTTTCTTATCCCTGAAAATTTTCTTTGTTGACCTTGTGGCACATGGTCATGTTGTTTGGGATATGTGTGTGTGTGTGTTTGGGGGAGGGGGTGCTGTTGTGTAATAAGCCTGCAGAGGCTAAGTGCTATCGATTAAAGCACCAGTCAGATTTACTGCTACTCACTCAGAACTCCACTGATTGGTTGATTGATTTCTGACTGTCTCTGTGGCTTTGCCAGCTCCGCTGGATACACAGGATATCTCATAAAAGTACACACCCACACACACTCGTTCACCCTGTGTGTGTGTGTGTGTGTGAGATGCCCTGCCCTGCAGTGGACTGCCACTTTTTGCAGGGTATCTCTCGGACTTGTGCTGGGTAATTAATCCGAAATGTATCAAAATCAACATTTCCCATTGGGTGATGTCATTTAAAGCGAAGGCAGCGCAGTGGTGCAGCAGGTAGTGTCACGGTCAAACAGCTCCAGGGGCCTGAGGTCTTGGGTTGAGTCGATTGTCAGCAGAGACAATATTTGGATAAAATGTGTGTTCTAACGCATTACACAAAAAGAAGGTGACGTATTACAAGTAAAAGCTGTAATTAACTACAGTGTTTTGTTACAGGATACAGTCGTTACACTGCCGTAGTGTTGCTTTGTGCAGAATCCCTCGCTGCACTGCAACAAACACACTCTGGGGTCCAGTCTCCTGCTCCTTGATTTCTTCGCATTTTCATTTCCACACTTTCTGACTCTGTTTCATCAACTGTTTTTTAGTAACAGAGCACGGTACACTGCTGGTTTGTGTGTTTGTGTGTGTGTGTGTGTGTGTCCAGTAAAGCTAATGATTTCCATATTTTCTTCAGTCACAGCTTTGCTTTTCTAATTATAGAAGTCCATCTATTGGGCTCTAAAAATATCCATTTTATTATTACAGAGAACACACACACACACCACTGCTTTCTCTAAAGTGTGTGTGTGTGTGTTGCACCAAGGGCAAGAATAGTTTTATTTTTAGAGTCTGTGTGTACTGTACACTCGGTAAGAGAAAGTGTGTCTAAGTGAGTTGTCCTTTTGATGATTACTATAAACAGAATTTGGTTGACTCACCTGTGTGTGTGTGTGTGTGTGTGTGAGAGACTGATGCTGCCGTGTATGTGGTGGGAGAAAAGTGTTTTGATCAGCGAATGGTGTAGAGTGTTTACTTCCTCTCTCTCAGAGCTGTACACTTGTTTTTAGCTGGTTATCACTGGTTTTGGCAAAGTATATCGTTAGGGTTGTGTAATGATTTCAGTAAAATATATATTTTATTTACGAGGATTTTCTGCGTAGTTCAGACTATGGACTAAATGCTTTTCTTTAATTATCTGTAACAGAGTCTAAATGATCTCAGCGATTACAGCTTCCCGATTAGTATTTACAGAGCGTCAGCTTCATCCAGGAGACCTAAACAAACCAGGGAAATTGTTTTAAAGAGTGAATACACCCAAAGGCCCTTTCATTAACCACTGAAAAATATTTATTTTGTAATTTTAAAGTGGACGAATACTTCTTAACAGTCATTCACACACACACACACACGCACACACACACTCAAAACAACATTCACACAGCCAGTCAGCCTACAGTAGCACCTGGAGGAAACCCACACAGACACTGGGAGAACACACCCAGCTCGTCACAGACAGTGGACTTTGTGTCAGCTCCTCTCTGTGATAGGGCTGTGATAGGAGGTTTGTTTCACATTTTATACCATCAGCGCTTCATAGCCCATGTCAGCTGTGCTAGTTACGCCACTGAAAAAACCAGGACGCGCCACACTCCCCAGACATCTGAGTGTACCATGACCTAAAAAGTGTGTGTGTGTGTGTGTGTTAATTCCTGCCAAAGCACAGGAAATTCCTCTTTTGTAGCTTTTGTTAAACATATTTTAAGGTAAGTCCTCCAGAGACCCCACTCTCCACCACAGGTGATGAGTCTCTTCATGAGGTATGACTTTAAAGATGGCATGTTATGAATAATAAAAATCACTTCTTTGCATATGCACATTAATTTGGAGATATGGAATCTCATGAACTGTGAAATACAATATCTCAGGTTGCTTTTGATTAAATCAGAAAACAGGATAATTCTTTCATTTGTTGTATCTTACTTAGAGTGCAGGTCATTTAGGGTTGTCCCACTCTCTCTTCTTAGTCTGTCCAATCACAGTGCTGCACCTGTATTTGTGAGATCAGGAGGCAGAGGTTAAATAGAGGAAAACAGACAAAGACTGATGATAAATGAGAGAACTGAGAAAATGAGAGCGGAGAAGAAAGAGAACAGAGTGAAAACGGCTAAAAACCAGAGCTTCTGCTCCTCGCTCCTCACTGCTGTGCGCTCGGGGTCGGGGTGAACAGCGAGCGGCTCGTTATCATTTAAAGGAACAGGCGCTGAAACCAGCCATTCTCACCAGGGCTGTGTAAACGGGCAGACCGCTGCTGTGTGGCTTGATCTTTGTGGTGTTTTGACTAAAGCCTCACTGTCACTGCTGCTTCATTTAGACCCAGAACTGTGTGGAAAAGGGGTAGTGGGGTAGGGGTAGTCCACTTAAAGCTAAAGCCTGAGATTTCCGGGCCTCCAGAGCTGAGTTTAAGTGAGTGATAGTACACCTCTAAATTAGATTTGACAGTATTTGGAGTAAAACATTTCTCAAAACTGAACTTGAGACGTTATCAAGACCAAGCCGTGATATTTTTAACTTCAAAATGAAATATTAATGCTGTTTACTTTGAGGCATCTGAGATAACATCTCTCCCATTTCCTCCACGCTGGCCCAGAAGACATTTTATGCAGATATTCTAAAGTATAAATCTCCCATGGCATTCAGAATACCAACAAGAACGGAGATTCAGGGTTTTTGATGGAGAGGTTTGTGAAATGGGTTGGATTCTTTCAGAATGCAGCCCTGTTTCCTCCTCCAGGCTTTTCAGCAGGCTGTTAAGCCTTATTGTGAGTGACTGTGGGGCTGTAATTGGTGCCCGATGGGTGTCTGCTCTAGCAGCAGCAGCAGCAGCATTCAGCACTGGCTGCTCAGGAAGAGCATTTTCTCTTATGTTATGACCCAGTGCTGGTGGAATGGTCTGAAATGCTTTGCGGCGGCTACGCCACACTGAGACTGTGGGAACAGATGGACTGGTTGTGCCCTTGTCATTGGGGCCCTGCTAGTTTTCCACAACTCATTTTCATTTTTCAGCCCTCAGCAGGTCTCCCTCGAGACACCAGCTGAACGTTCTTATAGGAAGGAAGCCAAGATTGTTGGACGCAAAATGGCTGGCGGTGATTACGCTTCCTCAGGGTTATCATTTCCACAGAGTCCTGTGACCTGCCTTGACTACAGTAGTGCTGCAAAGGCCTGTGATATTGGAGGAGCTGACAGACATGTCGCTCTTCTGTAGCACAAAGCAGTGGGGAAAAATTAAGAGATAACTGTGTAGTAAAATGCCATTATTCATTCATTCATTCATTCATTCATTCATTGTCTGTAACCCTTATCCAGTTCAGGGTCGCGGTGGGTCCAGAGCCTACCTGGAATCACTGGGCGCAAGGCGGGGAATACACCCTGGAGGGGGCGCCAGTCCTTCACAGGGCAACACACACATTCACTCACACCTAGGGACACTTTTGAGTTGCCATCTCCTTAAATATAATGGACATTCATATGTCGACAAATTATAATAAAATCATCAATTAAGTAAATGAAAGGATACTTAAATGATATGCAGTAAATCGTTGGAGGAGAATGCTCTTATGTCAGCTAACAGATACCCCTCTGTAGTGTCATCTACACGCCACGTGTGTGTGTGTGTGTGTGACTGGGTGAGTGAGTGAATTTCTCCACAGGAGTCTGTGTGTGTGATGGACTCCTGCCCTGTCCTGTGTGTGTTCCTGCCTTGTGCCCAGTGATTCTGGATTGGTTCTGGACCCAGTGCAGGGCTGTTACAGAACATAAAAGAAAGAATGAGTGGATGGAGGCTTTATTGAAACAACCTGTCTTTTAAAAAATGTTCATCAGGTCCAAATATATTTGATTAATTTAATTTTGGGATTTCCTTTGAGGTGTCGAACAGAACAGTAATAACTCTGTGTTTATTAAATAAACATACAACTTCTGTACATGTAGGAATCAGGAAATCCTGTTGCATTCTTAATGGGAGCAGTGTTGATGCCTGCTGGAGGACTGCAGGGACTGAAAGACGTACGTGTGTGTGTAAGACTTCAAACTAGTTTAGCGTAATCGCAGCAGTCTCTGTCTGTCCCAAGAGCAGAATGATTTTGAATCCTTGAATGTGCATTTCCTGCATTCCAGTCTGTGCGTGTGCTGCACAAAACAGAGCCTCTTTCTCTCCCGAGGAAGGCGCACTGAGCCAGGTGTTTCTTCTTTTTCTCAGCGTGGCCTGTTTTCTGCAGTTGCTCAGGAAACAGCCTGGAACATGTGTGCTTTACCCATCTGAGGGTTTGTGGGAGTTTGGGCTGTGGGACGTACAGCTGTAAATCAGTGAGGGCGTGGGCGTGGGTGGTCAGTCAGGAGTCCTCCCTGGCCGGAGGCTTGGGCATCTTGCTGGGGTAGAGGGGCCTTTGTTTGGGAATACCTTGAGGGAAAAGGAGTAACGGAGCAATAACTGGGTTTTCCCTTTACACGCCACAGCCGCCTTTAGTCTTCCCCTCCTCTGTTTGATCTCAGCCGTTTCCCACAGCCTCCAGACAGCTCTCTCCTGTGGGTCTGTCCTGTCATCTCCTGCTTAATGTTTCCAGCCAGGATTCACGTGGCTGTTCTTCAGAGAAGTTGCTTTAACTTTTAAACTTCAGGCTTATAGATCAGTTGCTTAGTGTTCAGTTACTAGTATGAATTGTATGTAGTTCCTTCTATCGCAAGAACTCCTCTCATATGAGTGGCTATCAGTGGTAATTTAAATCATGATTAAATATATTCAACAACTACCTACGTATGTGAGTGAGTCAGTGTGTATCTGAATGAGTGAGTGAGAGACGAGCCTGTTCCAGGAGCTGATTTGCTTCTAAAATGTAATGATTCATTGCTGTTATTTGACAGTTAATAATTAAGCCCAGAAACACTTCAGGAAAAATTCAGATGATGTTTCCTCACCATGTGCTGCTCTCCAGTCTGCGCTCGAAACCGGTCTAATGTGTTTACGATGCCCCTCTGTCTGTAAATGAGTGGAAAAATAAACTGTCCAGTATGCTAGGCTAGGCTAAGCTAGGCTAGGCTAGGCTCACTCTTTCTCTCCCTCAGTCTCTCAATATTGCTCTATTCCTGCTCCATAGGTGGCTAATATTGACTTATTTTTGCTGTTTTGGGTCAATTAAGGTGGAAATGTCTCCCAAAGGAGACGGCTAACTGCATTAGCGACAGTACGAAAAAAAAACAACCTTCTTGAGTTACAATTGAGTTTCTGTGGTAATTCAAACAGTGAATAAAAACTTTCACCGCTCAACACAGTTTAATTTGCCTGAACTCTGAATTCATCTTTGTTGCCTCATTAGTTAAGACCCCAGTGCTGTGTGTGTGTGGGGAAATAACACTTTTTACATCTCACCACTTCACACTGTCAAATTGAAGTTGTGAAACAGACCTATATTAGTGCTCCCCTTCATTCAAAAACAGTTTTGGTCATAACGGGTTTTAATAATATAATTCTAATAAAATAGATCTTAATAATTGTACTTGTACATCTGAGTTTAACATTCTTTTTAATAAAAATGGCTTTTGATCTTTGCTTAGTTACAACTACACCAGTTAAAACTAGGATCAACACGGAATTTCATCATGTTATATATAGTGAGCTAAATGTGTTGTTTGTGTAGTTAAGCACCTCAGAGTACAGGCCTGTAATATGTATCACGGGCATTCTCACTTGCGTTAGGAACTGCACCACAAGGGAGAGTTTTTAAACCCTGTGTCCACTCACTTTCCACTCTGTTGGACACTGGACAAGATGTCAACAGCATGTTTTTTTTTTTTTTTTAGTTGGTGGACTATTCTCAGTCCAGCAGTGACACTAAAGTGTTTAAAGGCTAAGCACCACTTAATGGACCTCCATGAATATTCCACATTATTGTAGTTACTGACAGATATAAGTATGAATTAAAATGAAAATAGCAGCTTAATTTGCTTTAAAACTGACAATTTTATTAAATTGACGGAAAAACCCGAGCTCGCTACGGAAATTCTCGAACTCGACCGTGACGTCACTGGTGGACAACAGCCGAACAACGCCGCGGTAAAACACCGTTATGACTGACTGTTATGACAGTATCTAGCTAAATAACCAACATTATTCATGACAATAGCCTAGCAATAAGCTAAACTCAAATGTAGAGGCACTGTTATTCTTGTAAATGTGATCGAAGTCGAATTCATCCGACACTATAAACCTCCGTAATGCAGCTACGTAGCCGAGTATAACCTGAGACACCGAGTTTAGCGAGTCAAGCTAACGTTAACTAACACCAACTAAAACAGGCGAAGTGAGTGTCCTTACCCTGTTTACCTCCATGTTACAGAGGCTCTTCAACACCTTTCGTTGGTGTCCTTACATGCCCATATTGTTGGAAAAGCGCCAGTGAAATGAGCTACAGATAACGGAGTGAGCGGATGGTCCTTTCCAAAGTGCCCGTTTAAAGTGGACCAACGGTCTTTTAAACCTTATTCCTTCAATTAGTAAGAAATAACATGTTTTCTGACTCTCAATAAACACAAGTTAGGAACTCAAACTCAACTGTATTTATTTGTTTGACTCTTTCATAGAGCTGCTGCTTAGCCTTTAAAAACTCCAGCAGCACTGCTGTGTCTGATCCACTCTACACCAGCACAACACACACTAACACACCACCACCACGTCAGTGTCACTGCAGCGCTGAGAATGATCCACCACCACATCACACCTGCTCTGTGGGGGTTCTTTTGCGGGTCCTATCATTGGAGAGCAAGGCGAACTATTGCAAACAAAGTACACAGAGCAACAACTGGGCTACAGGTCTTTATGATGTTTTGGCTTCTCTGGGTAAGTGTCCGTGACCGAGGAAGCACAGGTTTTGGTTAGCTGAATGTCCAGGTGGCTGGACACTCTGAGAAGGTGCCTTGATTATGAAAAGGCCTTTGAACTCTCGGTGTTCATTAGCTATCTCCGAGCAGGTGTGCTGGTCTTTGTCTATTGCCAGTAAATCTCCCTCTCTGTTTGTAAGAAGCTGGGCGACAGCAGAGATGCTCCGAGCTAAACTGTCCTGACTGGACCTGACTTTGAAGATCAGAGAGAGAGGGATGTGGGATGAAGAAGAAAGGGAAGAGACGAGTTAGGAAGGATATTGAGAAACAGATAAGCACACACACACACACACACATACAAAGCGAGAGAGAGTAGTATCTGATTCCAGTTGGCAGCACTTCACTCACATGTGACCTTCCTTCTCTGATCGCTCCGAGCGGGTGCGCTGATGGGCCGTGGGCCCTTGGCCAGTCCCAGCACAAAGTGGGGAGAAGGCAGCCTGAGAACTGCATGCTGGGTAGTTTTGGACTTCGGCCGGGTTAGCTGGCCTTGAGCATTTGCTTTGAAAGCGGCGGAGGTCATGCTAATGCTGGCGCTAATTGATCATGTAGTTAGCACGATGCCTCATTTACTTTTATGCCAGCAGCTGCTGGACTTGATTCCATGAGGTCAGGCTGCTGTTCCGTCTGTAAATGTAATTTCCTCATGAACTTCAAAGCGGTAAACTGCAGCAGTGAACAAGCAGTGGTATAATTGACTGCTGCCGTCTCTGTTTTTCTGTCAGGAAAAGTCTGATGTTTTTATCAGTGCGTAAATGGTGTCAGAAGCCAAGCGAATGCACTGGAGAATATTTAACAACTTGATATGGTTTAAGGCAAGTGTGTGGTGCTGTAGGCAAGCAGCTTACATGATTGAAATGGGTGCTAATTGGCTTCCATTTCTAGCTTCGTTAGCCTTGGTGGTCCAGTGCAGAGCTTAAGCAGCAAACACAGGATGTGAACTACTTTTGCTGCTTGACTGTGTTTGGGTTAAGAATGGAAAATACACTGAACCATCACTGGATTAGGAACACCTACTTTGTATCTACACTCGTTGTCCACTTTGAATGGAGAATGGTAACCCCACCCAAATCATACCTGCTCTGTGGGAGTCCTGAGCATTAAAAAGCAGGGTGAAATGGGGATAAGAAAGTATGCGGAGTAACAGATGGACTAAAGTCTTTAATTATAGAACTACAGTGTGCTCCTGTGTGGTCAGTGGAGCTAATAAAGTGGACAGTGAGTGCCCTGTTCATATGAGCAGAAAAAACAAATCGGAGAGGCCCTTATTTTAATCTGTAGGCAGTTAATATTTTTCCTATAAGTCCTGGACAAGTTGTATGTATTTGCATACGTACATATACATACGCACACACGCTGGTGTGTATTTTTACACATTGACAAGGTTGTTTCATGTCACTGGGATATCAAGTTCTCAAAAAAACTGGCATGTGGGGCTCCGGAGGGTTAAATCTTTGCCTGTGTGTTTGTGCCTTTAACCTCAGGGCCTCTCTCCAGGCTCCTCATGCACTGTTGGTATGAAATGTAGGTCACTGAGCCTGTCCAGTCCTAGGCTTGACTTATAGAGGCCATCTCTAACCCCATCCCTCACTGCCCTCTCCGGCAGCAGCCAAGCAGCACTAACGCCGCATGTAGGTCAGAGCTGGCTCCTCCGGCACTGGAGCAGGCTTTAAGATCTACAGCAGTCGTTTTGTTGGGGGCTGCTAAGGCCACGTGAATCAAGTCTGCCGGCATCCGTCCCTGCTGGCGCTGCTGCCCACCGGCCGCTCTGGAAGAGCTGAAGTGGAAGGTGGGCTGGTGAGTCAGCAGCGTTAGACTTTAGGGTGGGCTGTTATATACTCCCCAGCTGGCAAGGGCTGGTGGAATGTGTAGGAGAAGGAGAAGAGGGGAGAATGTTTTCTGTCCTGCACACTGCAGGGAGGCTGTGTTAAGGGCTGAAGGATGAAGAGTTTTTATTTCACAGTTTGCCAGAGTGAAATTTTTGTGTGGCTTATGCTGGGGAAAGTTACCCCACCAACACACAGCTCAGAAACACAGTCTGGAGATCAGAGGGATTTATTTTTCTCTCTCTAGAGAACCACATCGCCAGTTTTTTTTAGATCTTTGCGTCCCCCAACTAAAACAAAAGCATTAATGTGTAAATTACTGTAGCAAATGCATAAGAGAATATGATCAAACCATTTTCCCAAGACTTTTATTATATATTATTAACTGGTTTCAAAATAAAATAAACCAAATAATCGAAAAATTTATTGAAACGACATTTAGAATCTTGTCTATATCGATTATATAAAAGATTTATTTTACTTTTATTTATATATAAATATATATTGTATTATGTCCCAACTGTGTGTTCATGTACTGTCCCTTTAAAACCATGCTACCAAGCTGTAGTCATGTGATTCTGGCCCCTATCTGCCACACGGAGGAGAACCTACACACAGAGTCCGACCGAGCGACTCGAGCAGAGGTGTGCGCATGCTCTCGTCACTGCCTCGTCACTGAACAGTGTTAAAAATATAAAAACAAAATAATTGTTCATTAATCGTAATCCTGGTAAAACGTACATTTAATCGTGATATTGATTTGCGTTCGTATCGCCCACCATTACCAAGGCCCATAACAATAAAGGCTTCTCCTCTTCTCTGCTCATATGAACAGACCACATACGCCTGTTCTGGGGCGCTCTCTCTCCTCATCCAGGGGTCTAATACCAGCTGTAACTGCTATGATGCTACATTTCTCACCGGCCGCTAATGGTGACTCTTTTATTATAAAAATAACATAAGCCAATGTTACTAACTTTGACTGTGGACAATATGAAAACAAAGTTTTATAACAGAGCCCCACAGTTTGAACACCTTTGTTGATTAATGAGGCTAAATAAAAATCAAACCTGGCCCAGGCAGTGAGATACTGTCCCCAAACTGTTGGACCCTAAGGAGACCCTTCCCTCGTGTTAAGGTCACGTTACATATTCATGTTTGTAATTTACATGAGTTTACATTGTTGCCACCAGCAAGGGATTCTGACTTTGTGACGTGATGTAGACTAAAGCTACAGGCTGCTTCTGCAGGGCTGTGCAGCACTCAGAGATCACACTGCGTTTGTTTAATTTCCAGTCAAAAAGCCGTTAAGTGCAAGTTACTCATTTTTCAAATGAAAAAGAAAAGGCAAATCACACAGTAGCTTCAACAACTGCAACACAAATGAGACTTTCACATCTTTCTCAGAGAGAGAGAGAGAGAGAGACACTCAGTGAGAGAGAGAGAGAGGCAGAAAGATGGAGAGAGAAAAGCTTCTGGTCATGGGAGACCTCAGACTTCAAATAAACTGGACCCAGCTCACAGACTGCCTGGCTCCATTGTTGCTGTGTGTGTGTGTTGGGTCATGGTCAGTTTTATTTATAGACGTTTGTAAATCTTGTCATGACTATGTCTGTATGTATGTGCATGTCATCGCTGTCCAATTAAAAACACGCATCCCCCAAAATAGTAACTTTACAGGAAAAGGAAAGAACACCTTAACTTTCAATGGAAATGAATGTAAAAAAGATTTGATTTCAATAATTGGAATTGATTCATTTATGATGATATTTTCACACGATGTGAAGGACAGCTGCTGTGTGAATGCATGTTTTAAATAGGACAGCGATGATAAATATTCTGAAGGGTCAGGGGCTCCTGGCTATTTATTTGAACAAATTCCACTGTGGTTTTTGTTAATAGTACGCAGTCATTTACTCACATTTCTGGGTGTTCGGTGCCAGAGGGGCACTGGCATTGCGCATGGTGACCTTAAACATATGTGCTTCTGCTCCACATCGTCTCATTCTGTTTTCATCCTTCCCAGCGCTTAAAGAGTGTGCTTTACGTCATTGAAATTATAAATTGGAAGGGGATTTCTGGACACTTCTGCTCAGTGTGTTGGTGTATCAGTGTGTTGGTGTCTGCCAGTGGTGGACACTGATATCTTATTAGGAATTCTCGTGAACAGTCAGTTAATAAGTACTTTATTTCATCTCAAGCAAGTGTTTCCACCTAGAGACATGAAGCCAACGCAACACTGCTGTCACCTCAGCTGATAGATGCCTGTGCCAGCAGATCTAATGTGGCTAGGGATGGAAACCAATTAACACAATTTTCAGTCGTGTAAACTGCTATTGCACCATCCATTTAATACAGTTCTCTACAAACAGCAACTTATCTCCACTGTGTGCTACATCACACTACTGTGGGCATTCCCAATGATTTTATGATACGCCTTTTTAATGCATCAGACGGATGACAACTCAAAAAATGATACTCAGTCATGGAGCCAGTGTGGCTGAGAGATGCAGCCAGAATAGAGTCAGAATGTGTAGCATTCAGGAAATTAAACGTTAAACTGATAGGTCTCTGAAGGTGGTGGATTTAAAGGAGGTTCCTGGTCCGTCTGGAGGATGATTCACAGAGGAATTAAGGAGACGATTAAAGATTTCAGATCTGGCTTTTAATCCAAAGTAGGCCTGGTAGCCTGTAAACACAGACATGCCCTCGCTCCAGTTGGAAGCAGTGCAGCTGCCTGTTTACCGTCCTCTACACACGAGTGTGAACTCCACACTGTAGCTGGATGTATGTTCTGATTCCTTTCACCACATGCAACACTGTATTGACTCTCAGCTGAGCCCTGATTGCCTATTGATTTAATGTCTGAACAAGTTTAAGGGGTGTGTGTGTGTGTGTGTGTGTGTGTGGACAGGGCCAGAGTCAGTGAAGTAAAGAAATGTAGTGTTCTATTCATTCATATAAAACTGAAGCATTTGACATTCTCGGCAGGGAAAAAATGTACTGCATTAGAAAGTGATTTCACACTCACCTCAATCCATCCATTCATTATCTGTAACCCTTATCCAGTTCAGGGTCGCGGTGGGTGCAGAGCCTACCTGGAATCATTGGGCGCAAAGCTGGAATACACCCTGGAGGGGGCGCCAGTCCTTCACAGGGCAACACACGCGGTCATTTTAGAGTCGCCAATCCATCTACCAATGTGTGTTTTCGGACTGTGGGAGGAAACCGGAGCACCCGGACGAAACCCATGCAGACACAGGGAGAACACACCACACTCCTCACAGACAGTCACCCGGAGGAAACCCACACAGACACAGGGAGAACACACCACACTCCTCACAGACAGTTGGGAGTGGAGCTGTGTGACTGCAACACTACTTGCTGCGCCACCGTGCCGCCCGATTTTACACTCACCTCGACCGGAGTAAAAATCTACATTATGTTACATAGATGAAAAACATTCTGCCTTTTCTGGTTGTTTCATGCCCCTTGACTAAGAGGATTAAACCCATATAGAAATTATCGACTTAAAAATACAAGTGTAAACACCGCCAAGGCCCACAGATTAACTCAGCCCTCCCCAGGAAGCAGTCTGATGGAGTACATCACAATACAAATGATCCATGACCACGAGGAGGACACACATTGTAGGTCCCTGGACAAAACTGTTTTGCATATTGAATTTTTAAGTGTAGACACATTAGACTAAATGTTAATGGGTTGAATCTTATTTGGATGCAAACCACACACGGGTCTCACGAATCAGCCAGGTGTAAACGGGGCCATAGATCACAGCATGTCATATGTGTCCGAAACCAAATGAGCAGCTCAATAATTTGGATTATTTGACAGTTCTAAGAAAGGTCAGTCAGTGACTGGTGGACGATAAGCTGCAGTTTGCACAGTGATAACTGATGAGGTAAAATCTTCCACTAGATTCAGCAGCTCCAGTGAAAAAACTGTAGCATGAACCCTGCTGACAGCACCTCAGAGCATTTCATCTGAAATTAAAGGTTTTAAAATTTTGATTTAAAGCAGTTGGATTTTCTACTTCACAGTAGTAACAGTCTGTACTCTTCTAGGAAATGTTAGACTAATAGCGAATCGCATTTCCTAATTATCCCCCTACCCCATTTTTGAGAGTTACATTGCTCCTTGGAACTAGGGCATCGTACACCTTCAAAAGTGTTGGACAATCCTATATTACCACCCGCTCCTAACGCTCTGTGATATGAAGCTGAATTCAGCGGCTTTTTCTTAGAAACTTCCAGTTCCACCTTAAATGTTACAGTAGACACAGGGAGTGTAAAAGACTATTTAAGGTGGCACTGGAAACTTACAGCTCAGAATCAAGACAGTGGCTTATGAAGAGCGATGTTCTGTTTTTCTTATTAAATAAACGGACATTAAAAATGACATTAAATGAAGATAATACACTGGCTACTGTATGGCATTTTTACACTATGTAGAACCAACTTGACTCGGCTTGGCTCTTTTGCTTCTCCACTGGCCAAATCTGGTACCTGGTCCCTGGAACTGGGTGCTTTAGTGCTTGCTTGCTCCTGGTACGAAGCTGTAGGTACTAAATGGTGACGTGTAAACCCTGCAGAGCACTGATTGGCCAGAGACCTGTAAATAACCAGGAAATGCATAGCTCAGGCACAAACTCACCACTTATAAAATCTCCAAGTTGCAGCAGCTTTCACATTTGTTTTTCTTCCGACTCACAACGACAGCTCGTAAAATGATAAACTCCAGTAAGAGCCGGACGCTGCGACATGGTAAACTCTGCTGTGAGAAGTGGGTGCAAAAAACAAAAAGCAACATGTGAATACAGAAAGTGCAAACATCGGCTAACGTTACCCCCCGTTGTTGTTGTTGTTGTTTTCAAAGCCTGCGGTTCCTGTTAGAGATGGGTTTTGGCCATGTCGCCGCCTACATTTCAGGGGGGGAGCTGTTTATGTCTCTTGTGCAAACATCTTCTTTAGCCCTTCATTTGAAGTGCGACCCTGAACAATCTCCACAGCCCAGTGACGAGGGGCTTTACGCCACTTTGAGCGTGGGCCTCTTGTTCATGCTTTTGTGATCAACTAGGCTGTGAATGTGAAATTATATGTACGAGTGCACCTTAAAATGGCTGAATTCCCGAATTAAAATGAAGTGTCTAGAAATCTTTGGACAGATAGTGTACTACTTTATAAACCTGCGCTACATCTGCTCTGCACTCTGTACTAACCCTGGGCACTTGAAAGACTTTTCTGTACTGGTGCTCAGAAAGCGGAGGGTAATCTTTAGTCTATTCGGCCTGAGTCCAGTCTCACTCTCCTGAAGGCAGCCTCAGTGCACTGGCTCAGGTTAATGGGCTGATAATGTGATGAGTTGGCATCTGTCCGGACTGAACTGAGAGTTGGTCAGAAGGTAAAGCCTCTATTTTCCAGTAATTCTGTGGAAAAGATTTATCTTTACATTGCGCACATTGTAGTGTATGGAAGTCTGTACCCACTTGCAATTCATAGACCTTTAAGTGTAAGGAGTTAAATTTTAGTGGGTGGTACGGGGAGGTATGGTTGAGTAATTCAAAGCTAATTTTACTTTCTTAAATAATGTTAAAATTGTGAGGGACAGTGTTTAATTAGTCCTGATTTGTCTAGTTTTTCAGCAGTTATAATGAGATTAAATATTCATGTTTATGTAAGGATTTGAATACGAGAATAAAGAGTCGTTGAGCCTTAAATCCTCACTGAATATGATTATTAGTTTACGTTCATCTTAAAATAAAGGCTTCTTCCAACGAGTGTAAGTTGTCATACCTAGTGAAGTTAAATGGCCCCACAGTAGCCCGCTGAACTGGCCAAGCGAGGTTTGATCAGTGTTACAGCTTTTGGAAAGGGCAGAGTGTGTTTAATACCATAATCATTCTGGTGTAGATTGAGGAGAGGGCTAAGTGGGGTTTAATCGCATGAATTTAACTAGAAAAGGTTCACTGGTGATTTAGCTGTTTCTGCTCTTCTTATTGTGAGGCATCAGTGAACAGTGACAACAGAAGCTTTGTGCTAGTAATAATACTACTACTGCTACTAGTACTACTACTAATACTACTGTTACTATTACTACTAATAATAATACTACAGCTACTAGTACTAATAATACTACTAGTACTACTACTACTAATACTACTACTGTTACTATCACTACTACTAATAATACCACAGCTGCTAGTACTAATAATACTACCAGTAATACTACTAATAATACTACTACTGCTACTAGTACTAATGATAATACTATTACTGCTGCTAGTACTAATAGTACTAAAACTAGTGCTACTAATACTAGTACTTTTACTAGTACTAATACTACTACTACTACTTGTAATACTACTACTAATACTATTGCTACTAGTACTACTAATAATAATAATACTAAAACTAATACTAATACTAATACTGTTACTAGTACTAATAATAATAATAATAATAATAATACCTTACTCTTATATAGTGCTTTTGTAAAACCCAAAGACGCTTACAATCAAAAGTACATAGACAGATATGTAGAGACACTCTGTACAATCTAGAGGGTGGGTCATTTATATGGATACACCTTAATAAACTGGGACTAGTTGGTGATATTAACTTCCTGTTTATGGCACATTAGTATATGGGGGTGGTGACCATTTTGAAGTCGGCCATTTTGGATCCAACTTTTGTTTTTACAATGGGAAGAGGGTCATCTGACACATTAAACTTATTGACATTCCCATTTTATTAAGGTGTATCCATATAAATGGCCCACCCTGTAGACAAAAGACAATAGAGGTTCAGTGGTTAGGAGGCCCCCAAAATAGTGTTGGAGTTTCATCAGAAGATGAGTAGCGAGTATTAGACTGAGGTAAACAGAAGGGATACCGTAAGCAAGAGAAAAGAGTTTTAAGATTGTAGATTTAAATATGGGAAGAGAGGGAGGTTGTTTGACCAGAGTCGGTATGGAATTCCAGAGTCAGGGAGAACGCCAGCTCACCAAGACCATAGAGTTTAGATGATGGAGTCCAGCAGCTGAAGACCTGAGAGCGAGAAGGTACATAGGAAGGAGGGACAGGTAGCCAGGTGCAGATGCTGGAGGACAGGTGTAATGTGGTCGTGAACACTAGTGTAGGGAAGAAGGCGTTCCTGTCTTACTGCAGGTCAGTAAATAAAAGGGGTGTCATTTCATTTGAGGTGTTCTTGTCTCACTGTGTTTTTTTTTGACTCTAATAATTTATTTAGCTGTTTACTAGACAGATGCAGCACAGGATTTATGGCACATATCATATACCCTTCATATCTACGGCTCTATCTTAACACTTTTAAAGATGACACTGACTGAAGGAATAAGCGTTTGCTGAACCTTTGCAGGTTTATATTAGTTGTTGAATCCTGTTATGAAGGATGGCTTACAGGAAAGAGGTGAGGTAGAAGAAGAGAGGAGGGTAAGGTACACACACACACAGAGGGATTTTTACTGATAAGTCTGTGGGACCTCAACATCAGCTGATCTTGAGTCTGAACGTTAGTTAGACCCGTGTGTGTGTGTGTGTGTGTGTGTGTGTGTGTGTGTGTGTGTGTGTGTGTGTGTGTGTGGAGAGAGAGTGTTTAGTCAGTCAAGGCTAAGGGTGCCGTGGGAACTGTTCTGCACTACAACAGCTGGCAGAAAGCTATGTGTAATCATGGGCTTTATGTGACTTGCTTTAGTATGCAGGTGTGTGTGTGTGTGTGTTTGAGGTGTGAAAATCTTTACTTCTCTTTTTCTCTTGTGTTTGCTTTCTTCTTTTATACACACACACACACACTATTCAGCAGACTGATCTGAAAGCTGAGCCGAAATGGTTCTGTTGTTAACGACATCAAAATGATATACGCAAACAAAGAACATCGTCCAAAAATAACCCCCCCCCCCCAAACAATGCTGACAGTCTGTGCAGATGGCAAAGGCATGTTGGCAGACTTTAGCAAGCACTATTTCTCATAAATGTCTCTTGCTCTCTCGCTCTCTCACCCTCTCACCTATTTCATTTTCTCTATTTCTCTGCAGCTCTTTCCTCTTTCTGCAGCTCTCGGTTTGTCTGTCTCTTTCTTGCTCTTTGTTCCACTCTCTTACAAATGTGCTCTCTCTCTCTCTCTCACTTTCTCCTTCTCTCTCTGTGTGTGTGTGTACACTTTATGAATATGTACATGTTAATTATATGTTTTGAAGGGCAGGGTAAATATATATATATATATATATATATATCTGTTCTAAACATTTCAACGGATTTCCTGCCAGAAAGTGTGTGTGTGTGTGTGTGTTCTCCTATGTGATGATGTGGGTGTCTGGTGCATGATCATCACAGGTGTAACTGTAAAACTGTGTGTGAGACAGAGAGACTGGGTGAATGTGTGTGAAATTATCTGTGTGTGTGTTTTGCTTGGTAAGTGTGTGAAATGGTCCACAGGCGTGTGTGTGTGAGAGAGAGAGAGAGAGTGACTGGGTGAGTGTGTGATGCCCTGTGATGGACAGGAGCCTTGTTCAGTGTGTTTCTGCCTTGGACCAATAATTCAAGGTAGGCTCCTCACACACTGCAACAAAGAACAGAGAGCAGTTACAGAAAACACCCCACAGCTTTACGCTGGTGAACAGGGGCTTTTTCTTGAGTGACAGGACTCATCCAGTACCATTGGGATGAGTTGGAGTGGTCTTTCTGATCCAGAAACAATCACAACTTATAAAGCCTTCCCAGAAGAGGCTCTTACTGCAGTGCACACTTATTTTTAATACCCTCCCACAGTATAAATGCGTCCCAATACTGCACTTAATACTAACTACTAGTGTGTGAGTATGTAGTGTGTAGTGTAGTTGCTGTGTCAAAGCTGAGTATACAAAACATCCACAGTGCACACTTAGAACCCATCCATTTTTGAGTCAGAAATGATAGACATTATTGTCCCAACTAATATTGTCCCAAGTAAAATCCAGCTGCAAATGGAAAGGGAGTAGCTTCTCACATCTAGAAAACTTTGACCCAAGCTCTGTCCCAAATGGTGCCCTACTCCCTACACTTCACAGATTATAAATCTAACACTACTACAAACAGACGGGGCACTGAATGTCAGACGGAGGGACATGAAGTTTATATGGATTATAAATTACTTTATCATCTGGCACAGTGCATTACGTTTGTGTAGAGACCGTTATGACCTACACTGTGCACTACGCAGTGTGGAGGGAGATATTTGAGTTTCAGTCTTTGATAATTATGGCAAACAGTTTTGCAGCTGCAGCTTGGTATGATGCGTGTCGTCATAGCAATGGTTCATCACATCCTTAGCAAGAAACGGTGTGGTATGTTAATATTGTGTGCACTGGCCTACCAAACTCACACTTCTTAGTTTAGCTACATTAGTGTGTAGGACACAGTTGAGATGCAGCCCACATGTCGGGGAATATGACCCTTCAGTGATCTGCAAGAGGGTAAAGAGGTGATCAGTCGCCTGAATCAGAGGTTTCACTATCAGACGGAGTCTCCTTTCCAGAACCTTGGCTGTAGTAGGTAGTAATTAATTGAGGCTAAGTTTTATGTTCGTTTCTAGAGTCCGTGGTGGCACTTCCCTATTTGTGTGGTCTATAAAGGATGAAGGTGGAGTGCCTTTAAGGAAAACACCCACACCTCACACACATTCATTTTCATTCTCATTTCTCATGTAAGAACTTCCAGTATGACTCACCTGAGCGTGAAACAGTTTGTCTTTGGACCCTTGCTTCTCCCCAGAAACCTCAAAAGGTACCTGCCCATCCCCCACCCTCCTCTATAGCTGCTCCCCTTCACCCTTCAGCCCCAGCACCCCACCAGTGTGATGGCTTCAGCTCTTTTTCCTGACACAGATCGTTTAACATTTCATTATTCCAGCCAAGCGCAACACCAGTGTCAGGACGAATTCTGTATCATTCAAAATGGACATCTTTGTTCTAGCAGCTGGAGAAATGGCCCCATTTTGTTGTTTCGATCTTTGTTTTTTATTTATTTATTTATTTATTTTTCTTTTGGGTCATTGCCCCCCCCCCCACTGCTTTCTGTCTCTTTCTATTAGGCGTCCACTTTCTGCATTTTTGTGTCATTATTTTGATGCATTGGAGCTGTTTCCTCTCGACGTGTAGCACCAGTGTCGCTTGAGATTTTCATCTCTCATGACATTTTTGATTTCGGGGTCACTTAAGTTTTAAGTTTCTTGAGCTCAATGTCCTTGTTGAAATGCCTCCTCTGTGGCCTCTTGACATCTCTCTCTCTCTCTCCGCAGTCTCTCCTCCAGTGCAAAAAGGCCAGCAGGGATGGGCAGCATCCTGAACCGCATCGGAGCCAAGAAGCAGAAGATGAGCACACTGGAGAAGTCCAAACTGGACTGGGACGCGTTTAAAACGGAGGAGGGCATCACTGATGAGCTGGCCATCCACAACCGAGGCAAAGAGGGGTGAGTCTCAGGCCTTCACTGAATATAAATCGAATTCACAGTCACAGCTCTGCAGTAATACATCTACATAGTAAGACGATACCTTACCTGTTGAAACCTCAACAAAAATCAAGACAAAATTCTTGACGCACTGACGTAAAACATTAGAAGGTTTTTAGAAGGGCTATCAAACAAATCCAAAAATGTATAGTCTATAGACTATAAAACTAATTAAACACCCCAACCCCCCCCCCCCCCCCCAAGAGAATGCGATCTACCCAAATTGGTGACATCAGCTGACAGAAGCCTGTGATGGCTAGAACTGAGTGGTGATTGTGAGAGAAGTGGGGGACATTTCACCCACCCACAAAGCAGGGCCGGTTGTACTGTGGACAGGTTCTAATTTGTTTACAAAGAGAGCATTGATATCCGTGAGACCTCACCTTATATCCCACTGAGGCTGATCAGTGAGATTGTTGAACAAGAGTCTGGCTCACTATTTGGCATCTACAGGGGTTGGACAATGAAACTGAAACACCTGTTATTTTAGTGTGGGAGGTTTCATGGCTAAATTGGAGCAGCCTTGTGGCCAATCTTCATTAACTGCACATTGCACCAGTAAGGGCAGAGTGTGAAGGGTTAATTAGCAGAGGGTAAGAGCACAGTTTTGCTTAAAATATTGCAACGCACACAACATTATGGGTGCACACCAGAGTTCAAAAGAGGACAAATTGTTGGTGCATGTCTTGCTGGCGCATCTGTGACCAAGACAGCAAGTCTTTGTGATGTATCAAGAGCCACGGTATCCAGGGTAACGTCAGCGTAACACCAAGAAGAACGAAACACATCCAACAGGATTCACTGTGGACGCAAGAGGACGCTGTCTGAAAGCGATGTTGGGGTGCTGACCCGGATTGTATCCAAAAAACATAAAACCACGGCTGCCCAAATCACGGCAGAATTAAATGTACACCTCAGCTCTCCTGTTTCTACCAGAACTGTCCGTCGGGAGCTCCACAGGGTCAATACACACGGCCGGGCTGCTGTAGCCAAACCTTTGGTCACTCACGCCAACGCCAAACGTCAGTTTCAATGGAGCAAGGAGCTCAAATCTTGGGCTGTGGACAATGTGAAACATGTATTGTTCTCTGATGAGTCCACCTTTACTGTTTTCCCCACGTCCGGGAGAGTCACGGTGTGGAGAAGCCCCAGAGAAGCGTACCACCAGACTGCTGCACGCCCAGAGTGAAGCATGGGGGTGGATTAGTGGTGGTTTGGGCTGCCATATCATTGCATTCCCTTGGACCAATACTTGTGCTAGATGGGCGGGTCACTGCCAAGGACTACCGAACCATTCTGGAGGACCATGTGCATCCAATGGTTCAAACACTGTGTCCTGAAGGCGGTGCCGTGTATCAGGACGACAACGCACCAATACACACAGCGAGACTGGTGAAAGACTGGTTTGATGAACATGAAAGTGAAGGTGAACATCTCCCATGGCCTGCACAGTCACCAGATCTAAATATTATTGAGCCACTTTGGGGTGTTTTGGAGGAGCGAGTCAGGAAACGTTTTCCTCCACCAGCATCACGTAGAGACCTGGCCACTATCCTGCAAGAAGAATGGCTTCAAATCCCTCTGACCACTGTGCAGGACTTGTGTATGTCATTCCCAAGACGAACTGATGCTGTATTGGCCTGAAAAGGAGGCCCTACACCAGACTAATACATTACTGTGGTCTAAAACCAGGTTCATTTTCATTGTCCAACCCCTGTATGTCATGTGCTTTGTGGTGTAAAAGAAAAATGCAAAGCAGCAGTATTCTGGGCCCTTGGTTCCTTTTTTTAGTTGGTACCTGTTAGAAGCAGACCACACACATCCTCTGCTCTAAATCTACAGGAAAACAAAGGCTGGTTCTTGTTGTTTTATAAGGGAACTGCTCACAGTCTTAGAGATGTTCTCCTTCAACAAACATTGGGTGGGTTGAAAGTGACTGAAAGTAAAAATCAATTCTGATGAAACCCATTTTGATTTTAAACAGGCATTTAATTTTTTTTAACCCTTTGACACTCCTAGTTTGCACTTTCCCTCTGTCCACTCTGTAGTTAGCACTGATTTACGGTTTATTTCCTTGGACCTCACTTTGATCAGTGTAGCACTGTTAAGTCGAGTAATTTGTAGAAGCTGCTGGACTAAAAAGCTGTAGATGAGTATCATGTTCAAATGTACAGCCTCGTTGAAGAGAGCGGTACAGCCATTACACGTTTCTCTCTGAGTCAGCATCCCCTGGAGCACCACTTAGGTCTCAGAGCAGCAACCCTGTGGTTCTCAGTACTTTACCTGCTGCACCCTGTTCTCATTAACATGTCGTACCCTGCACTTAGACATTCTAAAAGCACTGTTCGAGTACTGGGAGTTTTCTGAGTGTGCATCTCATAATCTCTCCTGTCTAAGTTCGTTCAAACCGTTCTGAAGAGAGCGAAGGCCACAGATAAATGTCAGTTCAAGTCCAAACTTGGTTGACCATAGATCTGACTAGAAGTGGAAACTGGGATTAAGGTTTAAAACTTTTTGATATTCGTGTAGTAGGTTCATTTTGTTTTTTTAAACATCAGAGCATTGTAAGAATTTGTATTTGAACATTGAGATTTTGTTTAAAAACAGTATACAAAAACACACACCAATTAACCCTTGAAATACCTGAATGTTGTGTTTTGAACCTCCCCTCTCTTCCACTCCGAAGGACATTCTCCCTAAGAACACGTCTATTCTTTGTGTTCTTGCTGTAGAGAAGCAGCCAGTGTATTCCCTCCGTGTTTTCTTCTTTGTGGGGTGTACATATGTGACTCTGGAGGTGGGAAAATCTGCTGAAGTCCTTTGTTGAATATATTTGTATGAATCGTGTGCAAAAGCAGTTCAAACAATTAGATGCTTTAGCCTCCTACACTGCCTTTTCATGAACAATAAGGTCAGCAGTCATTACAAGGAAAACATTTATCTGCATCTGCTGCAGGGAGGGTGTACAGTGTGTGGGTGCTTTATCTGAATTAGTTTAACTTCACCTTTAATAACAGTCACATCTTGATGTATATCTGATGGCGCCAGATGACATGGAACTGTGTGTGTGTGTGTATGGCTGAACGGAAGTGTGGCACTGAGAGTTATAATTTGGTGCATTGGTACAGCTCTAAATGTGACCTAGTACCTGTGGTGTACTGCTACAAAATGATGCTGTGGCTTTGCCTTTTAATTAGTCGAGTGCACTGCTACAATCAAACCTCAGCAGACCAGGCAGCTTCTAGAGATCTGAGCAAGCGTTTTTCAGCCTGAGCTCCACCTGCAGCATCTGTGGCATGAGTTAGTGACCACAGACAAATCGTTTTGAAGTGTTTACATGTTCTCAGAAAAGTCTTTACCAGTCGAAAACTCTCTTTAATAGAAGCCATTGGGCACTTGCTGTTATCTGTGGAATATTTGTAGAACATTCTCCCAAATTAAGCCGTGAAATATTCTTTCATCTCTCTTTAAATCATGTATTTTTAAAGGGATGGGCAAATTTGGTACGAGCTTCCAGAGGACAAGCTGGGGGAGACTGCTAATTTTGTGCATATTTCAGTGCCTCACTTCCATGGCAAAATGCTGAGCCAGGCCGATGGTGTGTCACTCGTTTTTTTCCCGTTTATCTTTTTAGAGTTAGGCAGCCCAGTCTGGTCTTGTTTGACAGTTTATGGGAGGGATGTACTGATGGGATTTTTTTTTTTTTCAGTTCCGATACCAATATGATACATAAACTTGGCGTATCGGTCAAAACCCCGTACCAATCCGATACCATTGTTGAATTAATAAACCATATGCCTTACCTTTTGGGAGAGACTTGAGGCATAAGGATTGACTTAAACATTACTAACAAATATATTAACGAGACATACCAAATTAACACAGATATAAATGTACTGAAATGCTATTTACAGTGGAACCTGGGTTAACGACCAAAATCCGTTCCAGAAAATTGGTTGTAATCCGAAATGTTCGCTATCCAAAACTATTTTTCCCATAGGAATTAAAGGAAATAGAGGATAATTGGTTCCCAGCCCCCGTTGATTCGCTAATATATGTGTTAAAGGTTATATAGGTATGTTGTTGTTTTTTTTAATGAGAACAGTTATAATACAGTTCATAAAGAGTTAAATAAACATACTAACATTTAAGAAAGCATTTAAACAAAAGAAAATTTACCTTTTTGACTGCAATGGCGTGAGTGGATGGAGGTGTGGGGAGGAAGCGTGGAATTACTGCTGGGAAGTGGAGCCATGATTGAGGGCTAAATAAAGCACTTGAAATCACAAACGAAGTTACACAAAGGAAGAAGAACGATAACAAACCGAACGTAACTGTGTCTCGAGCTCGAATGAGGCTTGGTTTGAAAGGAACGGACGCACGGGGCTGACGCCATCTGTACGCAACCCGAAATTTTGGTCGTAACCCGATTTGTTCACTAACCTAGGCGTTCGCTAACCGAGGTTCCACTGTATTTTTTAATTAATTGCGAAGAACTTTGGCGTAGCGTTCTAATTCAAACTAAAAAATGCTTCAAACTTAAAATAAAATAAATAAAAGGTATCAGTCAAAAATGGAAATAAGTAGCTTCACTTTGTCAAACACAAACAGTAATCAGTCTTATTTTTAAATGTTTAGTGTAAACAGAAATCCAAAATAAATTCTAGCAGCTGAACCTGAGAATAAACAAATAACTTACATTCTATACAACATTGTAAACGTGCAAACATTTAGTGCAATTCAAAATAAAATCTAGCAGCTGAAAATGAGTGAATATTAGTAGCTTAAACAACTGGAATTGAAAGTGAATGGATTGGTCCCATGGGTCGGCTAATTTATCCGATACCTGATCCAGTTAATTCTTTTAATATCGGGACCGATATCTGATCCTAATATCAGATCGGTGCGTCCCCAGTTTATGGATTGTTGGGCTCCAGGTCCCCAAATTACTCTGCACATGCACCGAACCAGTAATTTTATTATGTGCCCTTTTTAAAGCTGGATTTTCCGGTTCAGGAAAGTGATTCCGAATGATTGTGTACGGTAGAGTAGATGTGACACAGAGAGATCAGACTGAAAACACTGAAGTATTCCCTCAGCTGACTGAACTCTTGCTTCCAAATCTTTCAGAGCAGAGCTGGAAGGCCACCGAGAGAAGGACAGAGGGCAGTTGGGGTCCAGCTACAGCTTGCGTAAGAAGTGGATATTCCCATTTCTTTTAGATTAGTTTGACCCCAGCTCTGATAAGATGCGCATGACTGCTTTAAAGAGCATGTCTTTTGACATTCATGCAGGAGGAAGAGCATCTGTTGTGGAGATGTAGCTGTGGTG
This sequence comes from Hoplias malabaricus, assembly GCF_029633855.1. Lineage (NCBI taxonomy): Eukaryota > Metazoa > Chordata > Actinopteri > Characiformes > Erythrinidae > Hoplias > Hoplias malabaricus. The sequence continues at coordinate 5,481,317 of NC_089810.1, forward strand.
GGGAGAGATGGGGCGGGTTTGAGTGTGTCTCTCGGAGCGGAAGTGTCTGGCTGAGATGAGAGTTATATTAAGAGTGCTGGTACAGTTCTAAACGTGTTCTTAAAGTCCCTGTGGTTCACTCTAACGTAGAGACCCTATGGGCTTGCCTTTAATTGTATAGAGTCTGCTGCTCTGAGGCGTAGCGAGGCTGTGGAAATTACACGTTTTCATGTAAATAGTATGTGCGGGCATACACACAGAAAAACACTATTTTGGTTCTGTTTACCTATAATTTAGTTGTTTTCTAGAGTGTGTGTAAGTGTGTAACACATACAGCTCAGAGAGGCTTATGTAATACGTATCGGTGAGAAGTGCTCCTCCACAGGCCAGGAGGGATGTTGTAACACACCTGTGTGTGGGAAGACATCTGCTCTTAAGTGCTCGTGGTGAGCCCACACATGCGTTCACTCTCCCACACAGATACCTGCTTCAGCGTTAGGAACACGTGTGGTTATACTTCAGCGATACACTGCACACACCACAGATATAGACACCACAGGGACACCACAGATATTACTAGTAACTGTCTACAGGCCTCCGAAGTACAGCGCTAATTTTATTGATGAATTTACAGAGATGCTGTCCTTTATTTCTACAGACTTTGACCATTTTGTTATTGCTGGTGACTTTAACATACATATCGACAATCCCAAGGACTGTTTTGCCAAGGAACTACTTGCCATATTGGACTCTTTTGGTCTTTCACAGCATGTTACAGGGAGTACTCATTGTCATGGTCACACGCTGGATATTGTTATCTCAAAGAGTCTCAACATATCAGTGACTGTGAAGGACGTCGCACTGTCAGATCACTACTGTGTGTTCTTTGATATGTGGGCCTCACCAGTCATCAGAGATAGAAGAGTTTGTGTCAAGAAAAGGATTATAAAGGACTGCACAGCTACACTTTTCATGAGTAAATTGTGCACTACACCATGTGAACGATCCAACTCTGTTGATGATTTGCTGAATAGTTTTAATACAAAAATTGTCAGTGTAATGGATGAGATTGCGCCAGTTAAAATGAAGGCCTTGTCTTGCAAACAGAAAGCACCATGGAGAAATGCTTCTGTTGTTCAAATCCAAAAGAGGGAGTGTCGCAAGGCAGAACGCAGATGGCGTAAAACAAGTCTTCATATTCACAAAGAAATCTACAAAGATAGGCTACGTCAATACAACGCGACAATATGCAAAACACGACAATCCTATTTCTCTAGCATCATCAACAATAACACTAACAACAGCAAAATCCTCTTCACCGTGGTCGACAGACTTACTAACTCACCCACACCAATGGCCCCTGAATTAGTATCAACTGAGAGATGTAATGAGTTTGCATTCTTTTTTAACACTAAAATCCAGAATATCAGACAAGCGATTAGTACATCTATATCCAACAATGAGTCTGTACCCTCTCCATCACCTCATAAAAACTCCTTAGTTAAAATGTCAGAGTTCAGTACTGTTGATAGTAATATTTTAACTGACACAGTTAATCATCTCAAATCATCCACTTGCAGTCTTGACACACTACCAACCAATTTTTTAAAGAGTGTGTTTCACACTATAGCACCAGACATACTCCACATTGTAAACACCTCACTCATGTCGGGGGTTTTTCCGAGCTCACTAAAAACTGCAGTTGTAAAGCCTCTTCTAAAAAAGAAAAATTTAGAATCTTCTCTGATAAGTAACTACAGGCCAATTTCTAATCTACCGTTCATGGGCAAAATCATTGAGAAAATAGTTTTCAGGCAAATCACTAGTTTCTTGTCCATAAACAGTAGCCTAGACAAATTCCAGTCCGGGTTCCGGTCTAATCACAGCACTGAGACTGCTCTAATCAAGGTAATTAATGACATCCGCTTAAATACAGAGGCTGGAAAGGTATCTCTTCTATTACTTCTTGACCTTAGTGCTGCCTTTGATACCATTGACCATAAGATTCTTATAGATAGACTCGCAAACTGGGTTGGACTCTCAGGAACAGTCCTGAAGTGGTTCATTTCTTACCTGGAAGGCAGGAACTACTTTGTAGAAATAGAAAATAATATTTCAGAGAACATGCCAGTAACCTGTGGTGTCCCCCAGGGCTCTATTCTTGGTCCACTTTTATTTAATTTATATATGCTTCCTCTTGGCCAGATTCTACAGAACTATGGGCTGTCCTATCACAGCTATGCAGATGATACTCAGATTTACATGGCCCTGTCCCCAAACGACTCTGGCCCAGTTGACTTATTAAGCAAGTGCCTTGAACACATCACAAACTGGATGGGACACAATTTTCTGCAGCTGAATAAAGATAAAACTGAGATTATACTATTTGGGAATAGCACTGAGAGACAAAGATTGGCTACGTATCTGGACTCGAGAGCCCTCAAATCTAAAGAACTGGCTCGCAACCTTGGTGTATCAATGGACTCAGATCTCAGTTTTAGTAGTCATATTAAAGCTACTAAAGTTACTAGATCAGCATTTTACCATCTTAAGAACATCAGTAAGATTAGAGATTTTCTGACTAAACCAGACCTAGAGAAACTTATCCATGCTTTTATTTCTAGCAGGATTGATTACTGTAATGGTCTCTTAGCTGGACTTCCAAAAAAGACCATTAAACAGCTTCAGCTGATTCAAAATGCAGCTGCCAGAGTTCTCACTCGGAGCAAAAGAAGAGATCATATCACCCCCATCCTCAAATCCTTACACTGGATACCAGTCTGTTATAGAATAGACTTTAAGGTGTTATTACTGGTTTATAAATGTCTCAATGGGGTAGGACCAGCGTATTTATCAGATCTGCTACAGAGATATGAGCCGAGCAGAGATCTCAGATCTTTAGGAACTAGTCAGTTAGTCCTGCCTCGGGTCAAAACTAAACATGGAGAGGCAGCATTTAGCTACTATGCCACTTTTAAATGGAACCAGCTGTCTGAGAATATTAGAAGTGCCCCAACGTTAGACACATTTAAATCAAGACTTAAAACTCTCTTGTTTGAGCAGGCTTACAGCTCAGTTTAAAATATTCTGCACTTTTCTGTAACGGCATTTTATTTCTTGTATTTCTTTTCATTTATTGTCATTTTAAATTGTTTTAATCATTTTAATCATTTTACTCTTTTTATGTAATTGTCTTATTGGAATTTATGATTTTACTCTGGCTTTTAATGTAATTTCTTTTTTTGTAAAGCACTTTGAATTGCTTCTGTATGAAAGGTGCTCTATAAATAAACTTGCCTTGCCTTGCCTTGCCTTGCCTTGCACTTTGTCCTACTGAAGATACAGAGCTGTAATAGATGTAGGCACGGTTGAATACTCATAACGGCATTTAGGGTTCAGAAGCTTTTCCTGGTTGTTTATTTAGATCCCACTAAAGTGGACACCCTTCAATTTCAGGGTCATCCCTTTTCTTTGAAGTCCTGCTGCGAGGTGTATTCAAATATTCATTTGTTCATCTATAGCTTTGGCTGAGTCAAATGGAGCTAAACGATTCTGAATCACTGACTGTCATTTGACATAATTCATTATAACATTTTGAATCAGTTACTTGTCCTAGTGAGTCGGGGTAGGCTCTAGACCCACTGTGACCCTGAACCCACCCATGTTCCAAATAGATATGGCGTCTGTATAAGAAGAGTAACCACATTGAGGAGAGAGAGATGGACAACAACAAAAAGCATGAGCATAGCTTTATAACTTTGCCGTATCACACTGTAACACAAATCAGCAGCGGTTGCCTTTTGAGTGCTCCGTTTAACATCCCGACACCAGGAGCCTGGGTTGTGAATAGTTAAGACACCGAAGTAAAGCCCTGACATGCTGTTTTTACACTCGCCCTATGTTTTAACTTGCTGTGTTTTGATTATAGAGGTCAGCAAGGCTACAGCACTGAGACCATCCACAGATCTCAGCCTTGGCTCGTGGGTCAAGTCTAATTAATCCCTTTTAAACAGTCTTCTCTTTGACCATACATCATATTTAAATTCTTCTCTGCTGCAGACACAGAGTCTTGTGTGTAACAGGAAGTTGGGTGATTGTGTATGAGATTTTCTAACAAACATGCATATCTGTGGTTAGCTCCTTCAGCTCATAAGATGTCGGAAGCTAGCATTAATTAAACTTTTCATTAAGCGAACCATAGCTCCGTAACGTGTGTTGTTTATAAAGCAGCGTCTCCAGCTCTCTTCCTCACAGCTATAGAATAAACAAACAGGCGGATTGAGAATGTAATAACACCTGTGCACCTTTTGGGAGATGTTTTATTCCCTGCCTCTTTAATATATAATGAACCCTGTCTACAGCTCTCACCGAGGCAGCCTACACACACAGGGTTACCTTCACACACTGTAATCTCAGTACACACACGACAACACTGAGCTAAACACAATCACCTTAGCCGTGCTCTGTTCATTCGGAGTGTGTGGTAGAAAAATTGGAGTATGGTTTTGACTGAGAGTGTTTGTAGAACTAGGGCTGGGCAGGATGACAGTACTGAGGTTAGATAACCACCAAATAAACAAGAGTCAAACTGCAGTGAGACAAGATCAAGCCACCCATTTACCTCTTCCTCAGAGTAAGACGGAAACGCCCAGAGCCCAAGCAGAGGTGTTTCAATGATTACATTATTGATTTATCATACGATATTCGGACCATATCCTCAATATTTTTTGCTGAACCCGTTGTGTTTACTGCATTGTTTGTTTACAAAAGAATGAACATCAGCAGTATTTTAGCCTCTTACACTTCTCACGGTTTTCTGGTTTTCTTTTATGTGGATTTGTTTAAAAAGTGTGGTTTTATTTGATTTGTTTTTTATATATTATATATAAAACAAATATATATTAACTTTCGATTAAAATATCTGAATATTCTTAATGTTGGTAGGTGGATTGGCGACTCAAAAGTATCCACTTTTGTCGCAGTCACACAGCTCCAGGGACCTGGAGGTTGTGGGTTCGATACCCGCCCCGGGTGACTGTCTGTGAGGAGTGTGGTGTGTTCTCCCTGTGTCTGCGTGGGTTTCCTCCGGGTGACTGTCTGTGAGGAGTGTGGTGTGTTCTCTCTGTGTCTGCGTGGGTTTCCTCCGGGTGACTTTCTGTGAGGAGTGTGGTGTGTTCTCTCTGTGTCTGCGTGGGTTTCCTCCAGGTGACTGCCTGTGAGGAGTGTGGTGTGGTCTCTCTGTGTCTGCGTGGGTTTCCTCCGGGTGACTGTCTGTGAGGAGTGTGGTGTGTTCTCCCTGTGTCTGCGTGGGTTTCCTCCGGGTGACTGTCTGTGAGGAGTGTGGTGTGTTCTCTCTGTGTCTGTGTGGGTTTCCTCCGGGTGACTGTCTGTGAGGAGTGTGGTGTGTTCTCCCTGTGTTTGCGTGGGTTTCCTCCGGGTGACTGTCTGTGAGGAGTGTGGTGTGTTCTCCCTGTGTCTGCGTTGGTTTCCTCCGGGTGCAAAGAATGGCCAAGCCAGCAACCTCCACAGGTTTTAACATGGTTGTACCACAGGGTGAATAAACCCCCGTCCTTGTGCTCTGTGAGATACGCCGGGCATTTAAACTCAGCTCTTTTTGCTCCTCTAGCCCCAAGATTGGCAGTAGTATGACGGTATAATGAAACGTGATGCCGACTCCACTCTGTGTAGAATGCAAGAGTATATCTGCACACAACCAGCTCATTATTTGTTCCATGTTAATCAAACTTGCAGAGAGGGAGTATTTATGGAGAAATTCCAGAGACGGCTTCTGGCTCTGAAATGTCCAAACTGTCTAAGCGCTCTCCGTGGTGTCGGCAGATGGACAAGGGTATCTGGATCCCTGACGATGGCATTGTGGCTGCGAGTCGAAGAGAGCATAACTGGCCTTAATGTCCCCACCCCTTACTCCGCGTGTTGTTAGCCAACAGGAGCGTTTTTAGATGAGGGAATTGGACGTGTTCTCCTTCACACGTCCTGAGCTGTTAAATGGTGTTGCGTTAGTAGCAGGTTCAGAGGAGGAGACGTCAGGCACCTAATGATTCATAAGAATCGTGTCACTATCACCATCAGCCACACACACTGACTGTAGGGTAAGAGATTTTTTACAAAATAAATTGGCTATGTATGTGCCACTCGTAGGACATTCCGCTTTAGGTTCCCAGGGGCTTTAAACTGTAAGGAAATGCACGTGTCACAAACTGTTACTGAGAAGAATGTAAACGCTCTCTTATTTTAAATAGAAATAATGCTAACGCCTGTCCCTTATACAGGGTACATTTGGAAGATTCAGCATATTAAAAAACTGGGCCCCTTTCTGATTTTCTCTCGCTCCTTGACCTTCTCGTTAAATCCAGCGCATTAATTAGCCCGTGCCGTTAGGAAATGTGAGCTCTCGTGGGTGGGTTGCTGGAATGAAGGTGTTTTACTGAGTTTTCTGGCCACCCTTGGGCTTCCTGATGTCTCCATTCATCTCCCCATCTGGAAGCCCTCGAGCGCCCCATCTTCACAGGTCTCCATAGTTACCTAGCTTACTGCTGAGAGAGGGATAGTGTGTGTGTGTGTGTGTGTGTGTGTGTGTGTGTGTGTGCGCGTGTGTGTACCAGAAATATATCACATTGTGGATACTTGCCTTCATTGCCTTTTAAGGTGAAGACATGTTGTACTGTTGGGTTAAGTTTAAGGTTGGGGTTAGTGTTAGGCCAATAGAACTAATAGAAAATGTAGTGAGAAGTCTCCACACAATGAATGTCCTCACAATTCACAGACACGAGACTGCGACTGTGTGTGTGAGTGAGAAGACTGATCTCATACCTCCAGGGGAAACCCTTTGTGTGGCTCTGGTGATGCTCCTGGGCTCGGGTGAACTGTATCGAGGGGAGGCGAGTTTGAAGCCGGGGGTTACGGGAGTAAATGGTTTTCTCCAGGGGCTTTTAATCTACAGTGACATCATCGCTGCCCACAAGGCCCCGCCTCTCACACAGCAGTGCTTTTAACCCCTTCTGTGCCTGATGAGAAGTGTGTCGAGGCCAGTTAACCGAATCAAGCGGGTCTTTAACCGATGGAGCTAATGATCCGATTCCATAATTGATGAATCTATCGTCTATTATTTGATTTTAAACTAATCAGTTTCCTCTCACTTTGCCTGCCGTTCAGATTTCCGTCTGAGTGACAGGCCGTGTGTCTTTTGTGGTTCAGTAGAAGGCAGAGCGTGTCTGTTGTCTGAGTTCTTACATGAAAGTAATTTCACTCAGCAACAAACAACCCCCTCAGGCAGCTATACCCAATCTTATCAAACTGATCTCTCTGTGTTGGGCTTTTAAATATTTAAAGCTGCATTAACATTTCAAAAACACTTTGAATTCACTTTTAAAATCAGACAAAATTGGTGAAGTTTGGAGCATGAGACTGTTCTAGCTGCTGCACAAGGGCAAAGCTCAACAAAAACATGTTTTCCAGGATTAAGCTTTTCCAAATAAGACTAACTCTCTTTTATATTGAAGGTTAATTCATCAGTACATCCCATAATTTACAAAATGAGTAGAGAGTACTGACTGATACAGGTGTGAATGTCAGGTTTAAAATAACACTATGCTATAGCAGGAAATACTCAGCTAAAAACATCACAAAGTGTTTGTGTGTGGGGCATTTCAGGGCATTTTCTATCTGATAATACCATGCAAGAAAGCTTGGCTTTTATTAAAATTTATATTATTTCTATTCAATTGTAATTTTTTGAAAACATTCCAGGACACATTTTAACACTTAGAAAAGCAGAGTAAAGGTAATCGTTGATAATACTGTTTTTAAATCAATATGCCGGATGGGTTGCCAGATTAACATGCACAAATATATTGCACCTGGCAACATTACCGTAGTATAATAACGAACTGTAGAAAATATAGCGTTGATGTCTTTACTGTATTGGTGTGTTCAGACAGATCAGTAGAGTTTGTTCCTTCCTTGTTGCAGCGTCCAGCTCTCGCTGGATCCTTTCGTCGGCCACCGATCCAAGGAGCGTTTGAACCTCTTCAAAAGACCACGCCATAATTTTACGAGCTGCCGTCGTGAAAACAGTTTGTACCGAGAGTTTGTGCTGGTCGTCTGCATTGTGTGGTGATTCACAAGTCTCTCTGGCCAATCAGCGCTCTGCAAGGTTTCCACATCACAGTCCTATACGTCCTTACTTCAATGGCAGCGCTGGACACACTTGTATGATAGTGTAAAACAGACATGAGAGAGGAGAAATTGGAGATTACTAGAGAATGCTGCTGTGGTGTTTGGTCCTTGTGGTATTTTGACCCAAGGAGGTCACAAACATTTCTTTATGACCCAGAACTGTGTTGTTACCTTTTGGAAAAAGCGGAGAATATGTCAATTTTAAATAGTTCTCACATCAGTGTTTTCCTATGATTAAGATTATTCATGACTCGTCAGTTTGGATTCTCTGTTCTTGCTGCTCTCTGACTGATGAGATCTTAGTTCATCTTTGGTGCTGATGTGCTCCAAGCTCCTCTTCGGTAGACTATGGTAGAAGAGGACCTCAAAATTAAAAACCTGGACCAGGGCTTTAAAATAAGGCTATTGCGACAGGCCAAATTGCAGCTTGCTGCTGGTCCTCCATCTCCCTGTCTCTTAGGGAGGGATGTGGTTTGGGAGGAGCATCGACAGAGGGTGTGGAGGGCGTGGTGGCCCTAGATGGAGGCAGAAATAGCGCTGAAATTTCTTGTGTGGCCCACACTGGGTGCCCACAGGCCTGGATCTTGCCCAGACCATGACTACTGATTCTATATCAGTGGTGCTCTTCAGCTTTAGATGAACACAGTGGTGGAGTGATCTGTCTGATCCTAAATCATCAAGATACTATAAGCAGGCACATAGATCAGTGTGGGCCAGCCTTTACACTCGCACCCCTCAGGGGGTTAGACCCAGAATCCTCTCTCCCCTGGGGCTCTTCACATAGGCAGGCGATCCAACCTGGAGCTCTGGAGGATCATCTGCCATCTCTGGGGGACGAGGGGGAGGGGAGCATCTTGACTGACAGATGAGGCCAACAGTGGAAAACAAACATCAAGGAGCTTCTACATCCTTTAAGGCAGAGTGACGCGGCTTCATTCACTCAGTGCAGGGTCTACGCTGAAGCCTGCGCAATGCCCTACTTCGCTGTGAGTGTTTATACTTTTGCAGTGGAGTCTGTGTCGCTCTGCAATTATCACAACACTGCACTACACACAGGAATGATACTGTATAGGTGTAATGTACCTTTTAAAGGTACAGCAGTGGTGTTCCCTAAAGGTTCATTACATTCTCTTCTGCAGAAGGAGAGGGGGACATCTGTAATCTTTCATTGTAGATCCGTGTAAATTTAAAGTAGATAATATAATTCTGGGGATGAAATGGGGCGTATCAAATCAACAAAACTTTAAAATATATAGTTAATGTACAGGGTGGGCCATTTATATGGATACACCTTAATAAAATGGGAATGGTTGGTGATATTAACTTCCTGTTTGGGGCACATTAGTATATGGGAGGGGGGAAACTTTTCAAGATGGGTGGTGACCATGGCGGCCATTTTGAAGTCGGCCATTTTGGATCGAACTTTTGTTTTTTCAAGGGGAAGAGGGTCATGTGACACATCAAACTTATTGGGAATTTCACAAGAAAAACAATGGTGTGATTGGTTTTAACGTCACTTTATTCTTTCATGAGTTATTTACACGTTTCTGATCACTTATAAAATGTGTTCAAAGTCCAACCCTCTTCTCCCACTCTTCACACACTGAGAGCAACACCGCAGGAGAAATGCTAGCACAGGCTTCCAGTATCCGCTGTTTCAGGATATGAATTCTTGAGGCTACCACAACAGTGACAGTTTTTCTCAAAGCGTAGGGCTGAGTCACTTATATCTTCCTCTGCACATTGTAGTACAACATGTAGTGGTGCAGTACGACTAGTTTTATAATCTGTGAAGTGCACTATGTAGAGAGTAGGGCACAGTTTGGAAATGAGCATAGCAGTCATTATACACTCTAAATCATCACGGATTAAAACGCAACAAAGCCCAAAGGCTTGTTTCCATCGTGGTCCCCTTCACAAAAAGAACAGACATTGGACGACACATCTCTCAAACATAACAATAAAATGTACGCCAAGAGGTCAAACAACATGGTGGCTTTCCAGACAATGTCACTTCTACAGCGCTCTCACATTGTAATAAAAATCAATGTTCTACTTACCCTTTGCTAAATAGCCATCTTTTTGAAACCCATTTAAGATCCCTTTCTGATGAGCTACGTTTGAAGCCTATTCTGAGCAAAGCTGCAGTATTAAGAATCCTTTTTTTAATCCTAGTTCGTGAAACAAAATGTGGAGCTTCCTTGTGTATGAGTTCTTCTCTTATTTATTCTTTGATTTAACTTAAGCCTACGTTTTAAATTAAAGGTACTAATTTATACCATTCAGGGTAACACCACAGTCACTGTTCTTTTGTGTCACTGTGTGGCATCACCAGGGATTGAACAAGTGCCAAGTTCCAACGTTCAGACTCTGGAGCTCCCAGCAGCTTTGGCTTCTGTATAAAAACAAGCAGAAATCATTTTCATTTTTAGCTAAACAGTGAAAGGCTTTGTGTCCACAGTGTGTCTGTGTCTTTCAGAAGAGAACCAAGATGTAACATCATAAATGATCTGTATTTAACACCGTAATGCGCAAATGTGGTGAATCTGTCCTTCTGTCATCGCTCTGATCTAAAACACACATTTCACAAGCTCAGTGTCCACAGCTGGGTCGGTCTACTGGGGATTACCAGGGCCATGGTAGAATATCTAATAAAAAAAAATATCTCTGCTCTTTTCTCAAGAGCCTCTCATCTGCATGTGCAAAAGCAGATGCTCCATAGTATGGAGCATACAACATAACTCTCAACCTCAAATTGTTATTATAGGATCAGTGTTTAGAAGATACTCAGATTTGATCCTTTTGCATTGTCTGTTTACCTTCATGTTAGAGAGTTACTCCGGGTGACTGTCTGTGAGGAGTGTGCTGTGTTCTCTCTGTGTCTGCGTGGTTTACCTCCGGGTGACTGTCTGTGAGGAGTGTGGTGTGTTCTCTCTGTGTCTGTGTGGGTTTCCTCCAGGTGACTGTCTGTGAGGAGTGTGGTGTGTTCTCCCTGTGTCTGTGTGGGTTTCCTCCGGGTGACTGTCTGTGAGGAGTGTGGTGTGTTCTCCCTGTGTCTGCGTGGGTTTCCTCCGGGTGACTGTCTGTGAGGAGTGTGGTGTGTTCTCTCTGTGTCTGTGTGGGTTTCCTCCGGGTGACTGTCTGTGAGGAGTGTGGTGTGTTCTCTCTGTGTCTGCGTGGGTTTCCTCCGGGTGACTGTCTGTGAAGAGTGTGGTGTGTTCTCGCTGTGTCTGCGTGGGTTTCCTCCGGGTGACTTTCTGTGAGGAGTGTGGTGTGTTCTCTCTGTTTCTGCGTGGGTTTCCTCCGGGTGACTGTCTGTGAGGAGTGTGGTGTGTTCTCCCTGTGTCTGTGTGGGTTTCCTCCGGGTGACTGTCTGTCAGGAGTGTGGTGTGTTTTCCTTGTGTCTGCGTGGGTTTCCTCCGGGTCTAAAAACACACGTTGGTAGGTGGATTGGCGACTCAAAGGTGTCCGTAGGTGTGAGTGAATTAATGGGAGAATGTGTCGCCTTGTGAAGGACTAGTGCCCCCTCCAGGGTGTGTTCCCGCCTTGCGCCCAGTGCCACAATCGCACAGCTCCAGGACTTTGGCAAACTCAGTTCAAACCTCGCCGTGGGTCACTGTCTGTGAGGACATTTCTTCTGAAAGTTATTAAGAGGAGGTTTACACAGCTCTGGCACCATAGAAGCCTGTGTTTCAGTAGGTCCTCAGGTTATAGTGTGGAGTTCGCTGTGTCCTCCCATCATCTCCTAACACACCATATTTGATGCATTTCCACTGCATTGAACAATTCAGCAATTGTATAGCATACAAACGAACAATTTGTACAGTAGTGATCATATTGTTTTTTCCGACTCACACCGGTAGCTCGTTAAATTGTGGGTGTTTTGAAGAGATTCAAACGCGCTCTGGATCGGTGGCCAACAAAAGAATCCACCAAGGCCTGGATGCTGCTACAAGAAGGAACAATCTCTACTGATTTGTCTGCACAGAGGTGTTTTCAGTCCCGAGAGAAACAACAACTGTTGTTGGGAGCTGTTAAAAAGCCAGTCTGATCGAGTGGTGCAGTTATCATGCAATGGAACAGCTTAAAACGTATATATGATTGTACCTGTGCGCTGCTTGTGCCGGTCCTAAGCCTGGTTGCAATGGTTGCATCAGGAGGAGCAGGCAATATTTGGCAACGTTGTGATGAGGACATAGCCTTCCAGCTCCTTGTCGACTGTTTGTGGCATTGCCCAAAGGTCCAAGGCTATAGAGAGAGGGCACAGTAAATATTGCAGCACTGCAGAAAACCCCCACAATGAGGAGTGACATTGAAGAGATGCTGTGTCACAACAGATTCTGCATTTAGCATCAGCCCCTCCCTAATGCACTCCTTGACACAGCAGGAAGGACAACGGAAGTTGCATAAGAGTCCCTAACCCCCTTTAGTGTAGGGTTGTGCCTCTGTGTTCTGGCTTTCTGCAGGATCCAGGGGAAAGCGGGTTAACCTACTACACCTGGGACCAGATCCTGACTCTATATCTTACAGAGTTGTGTGTTTCATTTGTATGAATGTGAAAGATCAAAACTGTTCCTTTTTGGTTTAGGGTTAGAGCTGGAATAACTCTGACATTGCAAGTAGTTTATAAAAACAGGTGCATTCACCTCTCCCAATAGCTCCCTGTTGGTTTAAAACCAGCAAACACTGCCATATTTAAGCCCAGTTTGGTTGCAGTGGACTAGGATCAGGCCTGGTTTCAGTTTCTCTCCTGTAGTTTGAGGGGGAAGCTTCCAAATCAGCAGTGTTTTTTTTTTTTTTTTTTCAATTCTGAGTTCTGACAAATAGGAAACTTTGGCTTGTTCTTGAGCATGTTAAAAGCCGGCTGATTAGTTGGTGTCACAGTCTAAAATGGCTGTCTTCATCACAGCATACACAACAACAACACAGAAAGCAAGGTGATTTTGAAAACGCAAAGTGTCGTCACAAGGCAGCAGAGCTCCAGTTCTCTTTGTGAAAAAGACAAACCGTGTTCTCTAGGTCTTCCCCAGCCACGGTTTCCTATGCATCTGTTTTCAGTGCAGATTGAAGCAAATGCTATACACTTTCTCAACATTTCTGATACACACCGAGTGACACACTGTACAGAATGGAGAGCTGCAGATCAACAGCAGACACAGTGGTGGTTGAGTTGCAGACACAGTTTATTTTCATGCAGTTTGAGCAGATGATTGGGGAGTGTTGGCGTCATACGGCGATTCAAAGATGCAGTCAGAGCTGTCACCCACTCATGAGTTTTCTGGAATCGGGGCAAAGTCTAGCGTTACTTTGGCTTCTTTCATCGAAAACTTGCGTCCTTCCTTTTTCTGCGAAGCGTCGTCAGGGTTTAGTTTGATGACCAGTAAAGTTACGGGGATTTATATTTAGATGTGTAATTATTGAGCTATAATTCAGTGTTAGCGTTCAGGATTGGTCGACACCACAGGGACTCCCAGTAGTTATTTGCATGCTGATTACTGTAATGAAAAAGTATTGATAAATTAAAGCATGAAAACTATTTTAAAATCAAGAATTACCACGGAACACCATCTAGTCCTAAGCTGGAACGCCTCCCCGTGTTCTTTGTGTGTACTGTGTAATCAGCATGTGCTAATATTGTACTGAATGTGGATGTGATCTCTCTCTCTCTCTCTCTGATCCTGCAGGTATGTGGAGAGGAAGAACTTTCTGGAGAGAGTGGACCAGCGTCAGTTTGAGCTGGAGAAGACTGTGCGTCTGAGCAACATGAAACAATGACTGAGGAACGGACAGGGTGGATCCTATAACACACACACACACATTTCTCTATACGATCGTACTCTGTTGACCATCTCTGTGAAGGGCAGCTCTCTCAGTTCCTGCTTCTGGTTTTAGTCCATGAGAACTCACTCATTCATCATTAAAATCTAAACGAGATTCACACGACTGACGCTCATGACCAAGCCCACTTCCTCTGACCTGACCTGTGTGGAAACTTTCCCTCAGCTTTCACCCATAAGCTGGACTCGGTGAGGACGTAACACTCAGGGGACGAGTGCAGAAAGCCGATAGATCAGAGTAAAATATGGTGTGTCATTGTATAACTCTGATGATCATTTCTCTGAATCAGTGTGGGTTAGGATTGATATACGCTGCTCATTCATACAATAATGACCTCCTTGTTTCTATATTGTGTTATTATTATCAGCTCCACTGACCAGCACTTTGTAGTTCTACAATTACAGACTGTAGTCCATCTGTTGCTTTGCATGTTTGTTCAGTGATCAGGACCCCCACAGAGCAGGTGGACCATTCTCAGCGCTGATGTGGTGGTGGTGTGTTAGTGTGTGTTGTGCTGGTGTAGAGTGGATCAGACACAGAAGTGCTGCTGGAGTTTTTAAACCCCTCAGTGTCTGGACTGAGAACAGTCCACCGACCAAAAACATCCAGCCGACAGCGTCCTGTGTCACTGATGAAGGACTAGAGGACGAGCGACACACACTGTGCAGCGACAGATGAGCTACTGTCTCTGACTCTACATCTAATCTCTGCATGGAACCTACTCCGCTTGGCTTAGCTCTTTTGTTTTTTCCACCTGCTGAATCTAGTACCTGATCCCTGGAAGCGGGAGGGGGTAAAAACAAAACTATGCAGAGCAACATGGACTACATGGAAACTACACTGTGTACCTGTTTGATCAGAGGGGTTCAGGATTTGGCTCTTGACCTCTCGTGTGTGTTTGAGTAGGGAAGCGCTAAACTCTTTAGCTACAGGTTTTGATAGAGGTCTGTATTGGAATATGGTTATAGATAAAACTGTGGTTCTCTGCTGTAGTCTTCGTTACTCTGTATGACTCATTCTTTCATGTTCTCTGCTCTAACACGCCTTTTAAAACTAACCAGGTCATGATGTGTTAAAACCTGCATAGGGCTGAAGGGTCGAGGACTGGGATGCATTTTCTCACTCCAAGCACAAAAAGACTAACACCATGGTGACCTGCTCCTCGGACTCCTGTCGTTGAGGGGCGTTCTCGGCGTTGAAGCAATTGGGCGTGTAGTCGTCGGTTCCTATATTTGTGTCGTTTCTCCTTTGAGAGTTTGCTCCATTGAGATTGATCGCATGGTAATTATGCCTCTCTTGCTGTAAACAACTTTTTCTTGCCCTTTGACACAAAATAAATCAAATTGTTTGGTTTGTCTCTCTTTCTAAAATGCGGAACGGCTTGCTTTTAATTGCTTTGGCCTGCTAATGAATGACTCTGGCCTGCGGGGAGAGGTGGTTGATGTCATGCTTGGGGACCTTAGGCCCAGACTGGCGTACACAGAAGGACCACCCCTAAATTACCCTTTGCCGACTCAACACCTCAAGGGCTCAACATCCCTGCACAACAGTCTGAGGAAAAGATACCAAGGGTGATATTTTAGAGAACCCTAGCAACTTATTTTGTGCTCTGATGGCAGCAGAGCCTTTCTTCTGCATAGTTCTTCCACATAGTTGGTTTGGTGTGGAGGTGGCATCTAATTGTAGTTTTGGAGAGGCTGTGGCCTCAGGATGTAACCAACTCCTTAAACCGACTCCTCAGACTGGAGTCTCTTTAGAGTATGTTTTGACTCTGAAACCACACTTCGCTCTGTGTGGGAACAACATACTTGTGTGTCCTGTTTCAGACCGGTTCCTCAGATGACCTAGTTGTTTGAGCTAATGGAAATGCTGAGGATTTATCAGGTTTGAAATCCATATCTGGATGTCCTTGCGCTTCGTGCCGTCATTGTTTCTAGTAGCCGTCATTTTGAGGACTTAGTCATTAGTCGTAAACACACGAATAAAAACCGGGATGTTTAAATAGTTTTAATATATATATTTTTAACAATTTATTCACATTTAGGTTTTAAAATTAAAGAAATATATGTGAGGAACCCAGACCCATTTATTTGCCTCACGTTTGTAAACAGAGCCCTGTTTCGCCCAAGTGTTTCATTCAGTATCGAGCTTCAGGCTCTGTCCCATATAGCACCATACCCCATAAATAGTGCACTTCAGAGATAATAAAATACTAATGCTACTACGCCCAGAGAGTGGGCTAGTTTGACAGGGAGATATGAAGTTTACAGCTGAAGAACATACAGTGCACTGTGACTGCAGATGCTGTTAATTTATGACCTATACTGTGCAATACATTGTGTGTAGAGAGACATTTGAGATTCAGCCTTGATTATTCTCTGTTGCTTGGAGACATCATCAATCATATATTTTCAGAGGTGGGTGGGGAACACACACTCAGTCACTTTCACGTTCGCATCTGTGGGCAATTTTACATGGCCACTTGACCTATCAAACAATGTGATTAATTATCATGCCAACAAGGTGAACACAATGAGACAAAACAATACGTGGCTGGTAAATGTATTGAGTGAAATAATACAATTACTGAAGCTTATATAGGATCTGTGTATGAATAACTCACATTCTGTCACAACAGCAGAAGACTTATGTGCTAAGAGTTCCATCCTTTCATCCACTACCTGTAACCCTTATCCAGTTCAGGGTCGTGGTGGGTCCAGAGCCTACCTGGAATCATTGGGCGCAAGGCGGGACTACACCCTGGAGGGGGCGCTAATCCTTCACAGGGCAACACACACACACACATACTGTCACTTTTGAGTTGCCAATCCACCTACCAATGTGTATTTTTGGACTGTGGGAGGAAACCCACACAGACACAGGGAGAACACACCACACTCCTCACAGACAGTCACCCGCAGGGAACCCATGCAGACACAGAGAGAACACACCACACTCCTCACAGACAGTCCCCCGGAGGAAACCCACGCAGACACAGGGAGAACACACCACACTCCTCACAGACAGTCACCCGGAGGAAACCCACGCAGACACAGAGAGAACACACCACACTCCTCACAGACAGTCACCCGGAGGAAAACCACGCAGACACAGAGAGAACACACCACACTCTTCACAGAGAGTCACCCGGAGTGGGAATCGAACCCGCAACCTCCAGGTCCCAGGAGCTGTGTGACTGCAACACCTGACAGCTGCACCACCGTGCTGCCCTGTGCTAAGAGTTTTCAATTAGATTCTATGATGTAAATGCTAAAATGGCTAACAGGTCATAATGTCTCTTTGCTCTTCATTATGAAACACAAGTTCCTTTACACTTAAGAAGACAGTGGGCTTATAAGTTATTAAATGCTGTGAGACAGCAAAAAATATTGGAGTATTTGAGGGCTAATGACACTGTCTGATGATATGGATCAACCGTGTTGAGAGCTGAGGAATATACTCTCTTCATATTACAGCAGTTTTCTCAGGCACACCAAAGGAAAAAAGAAATGATTACAATAACAGGGTTCAGGACCAACGTGGAATGGCACACCGTTGATGTGGAAACCTGCAGTGGAAAGGGCACTGAGTGTGGACACCCTAAAAAATTAGCTTTAAGGAACCAGTCCGATTCCTGCAGTGTGGGCAAAGCCTGAACAGGATTTGAGAAGCTGAAATGCTCAGAGAGACACCCCTCCCACAGTCCCCCAAGCCTGTGAGCTTTATTTAGGTTTCCCATAGTGTCATTTCCTATCAGGGATGTGTATCAGTGCTGTGTTCCTCCTTTCACTTGGAGAACATTGTTGTTTATAAAGCTCCAGCCCCTCCCTCTGCCTCCGCGGTGCAGGGCATGTGGCTGCTGCGCTTGTTTACTTCCATTTGCAGTCGGAGGAGCTTTCAACTCTTCATTTTCTCATTTATGCAATTACAGACTAACGGTTTCCTCTTCCTCTTCTTCAAATGCAGGAGGCGTGTGTGTGTCTGTGTCTGTGTGTGTACGCAGGCTGTTCCTGTGATCGTACAGCAGGTGTGTGTGTAGAGTGGAGAGGAGTGTACAACAGACTTTATTCCTCCACTACATCACTGTCCTCCCGGCTGTGCTCAGCAGGACCCCCAGCCGCTGCTCAGAATGGACTCCCCCGCTGGGGAAAAACGACACACACAGCCGTAGATGTTCTCTCTCTCACACACACACACACACACACACAAAGGAATATCTCTCACATATACATCTTTGTAACACCCACACTACCAAGAGAGACATTCAGGAGAGGTGGTCCTGCTCATCGTTATTCATCAGCTCCCTCTGTCTCAGGAGCCAGGTCATCATTGTTCAAGCTCACTCTCTTGCTCGCTCTCTCCTTTTCTCTCTCTCTCTCTCTCTCCCCATTTCAGTCTTTTTTCTGTATTCTCACTATTTCTCATTCATTCTCTTCTTTTCTTCCCTCACAGTTTCTAAAGTTCTCTCTCTATCTCTATCTCTCTCCCTCCCCAAATCAGCCTTTTTCTGTTTTCTCATTATTTCTCATCCATTCTCCTCTTCCCTCACACTTTTGGTTGTTTTCTGTTTTCTCTCTCTCTCTCTCACTAATTCTCTCTCACTGTCTCTTTTTTTCTATCTATCTCTGTCTCTCTCTCAATGTCTCTCAGTAATTCTCACTGTCTCTCTCTTTCAGTCTTTTTTCTGTATTCTCACTATTTCTCATTCATTCTCTTCTTTTCTTCCCTCATACTTTCTATAGTTCTCTCTCTGTCTCTTTCTATCTCTCTCTCTGTCTCTCTCCCTCCCCAAATCAGTCTTTTTCTGTTTTCTCACTACTTCTCATCCATTCTCCTCTTTTCTTCCCTCACAATTTTTGTTGTTTTCTCTTTTTCTCTCTCTCTCTCACTGTCTCTCACTTATTCTCTGTCACTGTCTGTCTCTTTCTTTCAATCTCTATCTCTATGTCTCTCTCACTCCTTCCCCAATTCAGTCTATTTCTGTTTTCTCACTATTTCTCCCCCATTCTCCTCTTTTCTTCCCTCACAATTTCTGTTGTTCTCTCTCTCTCTCTCTCTCTCTCTCTCATTCACTCACTGTCTCTCACTAATTCTCTCTGTCACTGTGTCTGTCTCAGCTGCTTTTGTCTCGGGGGGTATTTGTTTCAGTCTTCATTTCTCTTTGACACACATTTTTTAAATATGATTTGTGTGGCTCAGACATTCCATTTCCTTCCCTTTTTCTCATTTCTTTCGGCTTCCCCTTTTTTTTTTTTAGTTCTAGTCTGTTGTTGGAGCTGAAGAAACAGGAGGGGGGTGATATCTTTTGTGAAAGAACATAAATGAACATGAGGCACAGTCTCTATTGGGCGTGTAACACAAGATTCCTCCTCCTTTGCATGCGCCATGTGTTCGGCGAGTTTGACGGAGCAGGCAGAAATCAATAGTGCCAGCCCAGTGAAATCCAGGGACACGGACACGGCTCCCTGCAGTGTTCCACACCGAACAAAGTCAACTGTTCAGTTTACACCAGATAAACACGTGCATCGTTGCCCCATGAATGAAATGTGTTACAGCCACACGGTTATATCTTGTAGTTTATCTACATTCGGCTGTGAGTGTTTCCTGCAGGTTGTTCACGAGGGAACAGCGCACGTCTGAATCATCTAAACCCAGGGCTTCTCTCTATCTCCCTGTAAAGCAGCCATATGGAGCCTGAGGTAGACGGCTGGAATGCCTGAAGTATATTTGGCACCAATTTCAACTCCAGGCATGTGGAACTGTCCATCACCAAGAACAGGACTTCAGACGAGGTCAGGGCCTTCACAAATAGACGCCACAGTTGAGAAGATAATTATAAATAATCGCAGTAAATAGAGATGAAAATAACAGCAGCGTAAAAATGTTCCAAATGCCACTAACCCTTGCAGCTCACGCTGGAGAAAAGGCATTTCCGTCGTCCATTAGCGCTCTGGCCCCTAGTGTGGGGGGTAACAACAAAATGGCTTCTCTCGTTTAAAGATGCACTACACACACTTATGTGTTGAAATCTATAATGTTACAGGTATTTTTGGTTATTATGCGATATATTGGAAATCCCTGTGCTGTCAACCAATCCAGTCCTAGCCACTGATCTACAGACAAAACAAAGCCAAGCCATCATTTAGTGCTAATAGGAACTAATGACAAACACAATAAGCTGCTGTGCTGCTTCGGCCTCTAGCGCTCGTGTGTTCATAGCCAACCCGGTCTAATGGGTGGGCCGTTTATACGGATACACCTTAATAAAATAGGAATGGTTGGTGATATTAACTTCCTGTTTGTGGCACATTAGTATATGGGAGGGCGGCACGGTGGCGCAGCAGGTAGTGTCGCAGTCACACAGCTCCAGGGGCCTGGAGGTTGTGGGTTCGATTCCAGCTCCGGGTGACTGTCTGTGAGGAGTTGCTGTGTTCTCACTGTGTCCACGTGGGTTTCCTCCGGGTGCTCCGGTTTCCTCCCACAGTTCAAAAACACACGTTGCAGGTGGATTGGCGACTCCAAAGTGTCCGTAGGTGTGAGTGAATGTGTGTGTGTCTGTGTTGCCCTGTGAAGGACTGGCTCCCCCTCCAGGGTGTATTCCCGCTTGCGCCCAATGATTCCAGGTAGGCTCTGGACCCCCCGCGACCCTAAATTGGATAAATTGGTTACAGATAATGGATGGATAGTATATGGGAGGGGGGAAACTTTTCAAGATGGGCGGTGACCATGGTGGCCATTTTGAAGTCGCCATTTTGGATCCAACTTTTGTTTTTTTCAATGGGAAGAGGGTCATGTGACACATCAAACTTATTGGGAATTTCACAAGAAAAACAATGGTGTGTAAAGTTTTAACGAGACCGGTTTGTCATAGCAGTATCACTAACACACACGAGAGCTGTCAGACAAATGGAAGACCACGGCATGGCTGACCATGTTTAACCCCTAAAACCTCCTCTCGGTTCAGGGTTACAGATGTAGATGTTCTTTCCAAGATAAAACACCCCTAATGCCTCAATAGTGTCTCAGATATAGAGCTAAAACCTCACCCTCGTTCACTACAGAGATGTATGAATATGCAATTAGTCCCCGCCTCTATCTCCAGCCACACTTCTGCTGCTTGCCTGCAGATCCAAAGCCACGTCTCACATGTTGACAGGCATGGTTCCTTAGGTGTGTGAGGTATGGACCCTGCTCTGTCTGAATCCCTGTGTTTGGAACGCTGCAGTTTGGAAGCAGAAATGCGCAGCTATGGCACTGGCAGCTTATTCACTCAGGAAACACACTCTACTCTACAAACTACCCACAGGTTTGAGTGTGTGAATTACTAGGTGTGTGTGTGATGGAGATGCACTCTGTTCAGGATTTGTTCTTGCCTTGTGCCAGTGATACGGTGTAGGCTCCAGAAACCACTGCAACTCTCAGAAGGTGGGTTCCTGAAAACGAATTAATGTGTATTTAATGGGATGGTCATTCTCAAAAGTTACTGAGCTAGAATATCTGCCTACGAACTTTAAAATGGTGGTCTAACCTCCAGGGTCCCAACACACAGGGATTCTCCTGCAATGGGACGGTGATTCATGCTCTGTCTGACCATACAGTCAGTGTTTCAGAAAACATCTTCTCAACCTCAATGTACTTTCTTGTAGGTAAAGGTAAAGCGCCATGTTCTCCACAGCAGTCCAGCTCCTGGGGTTTCTCCACTGTTCTAACCCAAGCGGCCTGTGCAGAGCCTCTGCTGTATTTTTAATGAGCTGAGGAAGGCGTTTCTGTGGCAGGAGCCTTGCCAGACCTTGTTCAACACCCTAAGCATTGACAGGCCAAACTAATCTCACTCTCCTCAGAGCTGTCTCTCTTTTCCAGACACACTCTGAACAACAGGCAGACTGCAGCAAGTAAGAAAGATGTTGTACACATATCGGGAGGTCTAGATCGAATCCTTGTCCTTCTGCATCCGGGGTGACGGCGGAATTAAAAGACATTTGCAGTTTTCAAGGCTGCTACTGTCAGAGAGTGCCACACACGGTCGAGCAGAAACCTCAGTGTCCTGTTCTACCTCCTGCAAGAGACGCGAAGATCCTTTATTCTCCGATGTTGTTCTGAAATATGGTGCGTTAAGAGCAGGACATGTTTCACAGGGACAGCCCAAAAACACTGGTCCTTACAAAACACTTGTTCTGAATTATATTCACAGCTCTGGTCATAACAGGTTTCAGTGTGAAGAATGAATCTGATCTAATCTTGTAACAAATCTGTCTTGAAACAGCACACACACACACACACACAGAATGATATGATATTGTTAGCTGTGTATTTCTTCTTCTGGACTAGTGGAAACTCTTAGGTACTTTCTGCTACATTTCAATGCTCATCTAAAGCTCTGTACTTAAAAACAGCTCACAGGGTCCAGAGAGGTTCAGCGGACTGAGGGTCTAATTCAGATCCAGGGGATGCCTCAGCTGCATGAGGCCAGGAGTCCTAGAGCCCATGGTGCAAGCTCCCCAGCTGGTGTGATAGATCTGGGCAGTTTACGTTCTCCGATATGGTAAATTGTTGATATAGTGGCAATTTGAAAAGAAGCACGTGTTCATCTCCACCCTCCTATGGCTGGGGGCATTGTGGGCGATTGGGGACAATCACAGACGGTGGAATCGGAGATGATTATTTACTTAAAAAGTTCCAGTGTTTTTACACAGCTCTGGCTTGGTAAATGGGAAACAAACTGAAAGTCTCCGCCCCAAATGGTTCAGGATTTCTGTGTGTGCGGCGCTGTCTGTGTTACGGCTGAGAAACAGGATCTGGAGGCATTTGGACAGTGGAAAGACAGCTGAACTTTGAAAAGCATGAAAAAAGATGAGGATGGTACTCTGCTCCATAGGTGGGTAATATGATGTTGCAATTAAATTAAGGTGGAAATGACTCCAAATTTGGAAGATTGTTAACTGTGTTTCTGTGGTAATTCAAACAGTGAAAACTTACAAACAACTGTTGTTGTTTTTTCCTCAAACCTAACATTCCACCTTAAAAGATGCAGAACATCTGAAGGAAACCAAACGAGGGGGGTGGGGGTGGGGGTGGGGTTTGTTTTGCTGTGAGGACAATAGTCCTCTAGAATTGTTGACGTTGCCTTTAAAGGCTAAGCAGCAGCTCTATGAAAGTGTCAAACAAATAAATACAGTGGTTGAGTTCCTAACTTGTGTTTATTGAGAGTCAGAAAACATGTTATTTCTTACTAATTGAAGGAATAAGGTTTAAAAGACCGTTGGTCCCCCCCCATGGTGTTGGGAAACTCTAATAGGCGTCTTGCCTGTGACATAGATGGTGGACAACAACTCTAGAAGCTGCACTTAATTTAATGCAGAATGAGGAAAAGGTGTGTTGTTTTTGGCTGCAATCATTCAATGTACAGTGGGACATCTGTGAACAAATGACCCAAAGATCTCAAAATATCCAGAAAATGGACTAAATCTGTCCACTTTAAACGGGCACTTTGGAAAGGACCCTCCGCTCACTCCGTTATCTGTAGCTCATTTCACTGGCGCTTTTCCAACAATATGGGCATGTAAGGACACCAACGAAAGGTGTTGAAGAGCCTCTGTAACATGGAGGTAAACAGGGTAAGGACACTCACTTCGCCTGTTTTAGTTGGTGTTAGTTAGCGTTAGCTTGACTCGCTAAACTCTGTGCTCAGATTATACTCGGCTACGTAGCTGCATTACGGAGGTTTATAGTGTCGGATGAATTCGAGTTCGACTTCGATCACATTTACAAGAATAACGGTACCTCTACATTTGAGTTTAGCTTATTGCTAGGCTATTGTCATGAATAATGTTGGTTATTTAGTTAGATACTGTCATAACAGTCAGTCATAACGGTGTTATGCGGCGTTGTTCGGCTGTTGTCCACCAGTGACGTCACGGTCGCGTTCGAGAATTTCCGTAGAGAGCTCGGGTTTTTCCGTCAATTTAATAAAATTGTCAGTTTTAAAGCAAATAAAGCTGCTATTTTCATTTTAATTCATACTTATATCTGTCAGTAACTACAATAATGTGGAATATTCATGGAGGTCCATTAAGTGGTGCTTAGCCTTTAATTCTTTAGTGTCAGGTAAAATCATTAGGTCAGTATCGACTAACACTCAAGGATTCCGTATCAGAAAAGATATAATGGTTTATTGTCACTAAGTCCCAGTTAATGTATAAACGAGTCCCTCCAATGGTGGGAGCATTACAAGACATTAGACAGTCCTTTGGATTGAGTTATCTAGTTAACCGAGGTCATGAAACGCTCTCCTGAAACGAAGACTGAAACTGTCTGTTGTGAGATAAATAACGATGTCTCAGCTCAGATGTGGTGAGTCCCACTGCTGAACAGTGTTCACCTCGGCCTGATCTTGTGTTGGACAACATTATAACGCTCGTCCTGTCAAGCTAGCATAGCAACACTGAGGGGTTCATTAAACTGAGTGCTCACATGTTGACAACTACAAGCCATCAGAGTGACCTCATGCCATTCACAGGGCTTTATTTTCCCTGTTGATGGCCACAGCAGGCGTCTGAAACCAAGAAAAGCCCAGTTCTGGGGCCATTTCTCACGGCCAGATGCCTCATTTAAAGGGTTTTAAAACATCTCATATGCTCCCTATTCATTCATTCATCACCGGTAACCACTTCATCCTGATGAGGATTGCGGTAAGTCCAGGTCCTACACAGAACCATTGCAAAGCATCTCTCACTCACGTGTGGACAGATTAACACAGCCATTCCACCTACCAGTGTGTGTTAGGGCTGTGTAAACTGGAGGAAACCCACACAGACACAGGGAGAACTCACCACACTCCTCACACACAGTGACCCAAGATGGGCACAAGACACAATACAAAGGCCACTCCGCCTCATCCCAAAGAACTGATTGGTGATATCTTAGAATGAATACTGTTTAATATTGTAAATATATTTTAGTGTCGTATTATATTATAATAACTCATATATAATAAATGTACAATCAGATGCAAATAAGTTCAATGACATGATGCGTCCAGTTCTCTGGCTTAATTCGGACTCGTCTCATATCAGGACTCCGACTCGACGTGTCCCCGTCTCAGTCTTGACTCTGGGTTGAGGTGTGTTGTCTCAGCTTTGACTCAGACTCGACGTGTCCCCGTCTCAGTCTTGACTCTGGGTTGAGGTGTGTTGTCTCAGCTTTGACTCCGACTCGATGTGTCCCTGTCTCAGTCTTGACTCTGGGTTGAGGTGTGTTGTCTCAGCTTTGACTCCGACTCGACGTGTCCCCGTCTCAGTCTTGACTCTGGGTTGAGGTGTGTTGTCTCAGCTTTGACTCAGACTGGATGTGTCCCCGTCGTAGCCTTGCTTCTGGCCCGACGTGTCCTGGTCCCAGTCTTGACTTTGATGACACTAACGGTCTTGAATACCTCACTAGTGTCCAAGGGCCCTGGAGGAGGGACAGTTAAGATGATCCTCTGGGCCCTTAACTTGAGAAGTGGGGCTCTTGTGATATTCATGGGGCCCAAAATCCCTGGTGCCCCCCCACACTCTGTGAACACATGTTAACTTCTAACGCTGGCGTATGTTATCATCGTGTTTCTCGCATGTTCTTCATAAGCACAACGTCGCCTTCACATTTGGTTTGTTCATACACTGCTTCCTCCAGCGAGTGACCAGTATGTGTATCCATCCGCCCCTGACTCACCCTCAACCGCCAGAAGCGGTTAGAAACACTTTCCCTCAACAGAAACACCACCTCATTTAGCGAGAGACTGTCCCTTTAAAAAGAAGTTGATGATTCCATCATAGAGAGAGAGAGAGAGAGAGAGAGAGAGAGAGAGAGTTGTAACTGCTCCACACAGCCGCAGTACAGACCCAGTGAGGAAAGTGTGTGTGTGTGGAGTCGCCACTGAGCTCGCCGGTCAGAAACACAGTAGCCTGTGTGTGTGCTGGTGGTCGTTGTGTGTGTGTGTGTGTGTGTGGTGGTGATTAGTGTTCGGAGGACGTAAATATATTCAAAGCTCTGAGCGCTGTGAAAGCTCCTCCGCGGCTGATGAGAGGACAGCGCCGGCTCGAGCCTCGGAAAATAGTCCCGATATTTCACATCAACGAGAGCGAGAGCAGCGTCGACATCATGGAGTAGACGGAGGCGCTGAGAGAGCCGAAGAAGACCGTGGTGTGGTGTGTTTTCCTGTGTATTTGAAGAGCAGCGGGTCGGTTACAGTCTTCAGGGTCAGCTCCAGTGGACAGAGGAGGACCGCAGCATGTCTGTACCGGTAAGAACCCCTTAAATACACGAGCTTACTAAGTTACAACGCTTGCTCAAACTCACAGACCCCGGCGTTAGTGCAGCAGCTTCGGTATGAGCTGAGAGACACGCCGCTGATAGGCGCTGTGTTACTGTAGACTACTACTGTACCAGTCACATTACACACCGTCACCCCTCCTTGCTTCTACACTCATTGTCCCTTTTATCAGCTCCATGTGGACTCTGTTGTCCATCTGTGCGTTCAGGACCCCCACAGAGCAGGTGTGATGTGGTGGTGGATCATTCTCAGCGCTGCAGTGACACTGACGTGGTGGTGGTGTGTTAGTGTGTGTTGTGCTGGTGTAGAGTGGATCAGACACAGCAGTGCTGCTGGAGTTTTTAAACCCTGTGTCCACTCTCTGTCCACTCTGTGAGACACTCCTCCCTCGTTGGTCCACCTTGTAGATGTAGAGTCAGAGACAGTAGCTCATCTGTCGCTGCACAGTGTGTGTCGCTCGTCCTCTAGTCCTTCATCAGTGACACAGGACGCTGTCGGCTGGATGTTTTCGGTCGGCGGACTGTTCTCGGTCCAGACGCTGAGGGGTTTAAAAACTCCAGCAGCACTGCTGTGTCTGATCCACTCTACACCAGCACAACACACACTAACACACCACCACCACGTCAGTGTCACTGCAGCGCTGAGAATGATCCACCACCACATCACACCTGCTCTGTGGGGTCTCAGGGTGAAATGGTGATCATAAAGTATGCAGAGCAACAGATAAACTACGGTCTGTAATTGTAGAACTACAAAGTGAACCTCGAAAATGGGAAATGAGGTTAGAAACAAGGAGAGCATTTAATATTTTGGCTGATAGGTGTGTGTGTGTGTTTTATGTGCTGTGAAAACTGGCTAATGCTATTTGGAGAAAAACGGTACTATATCTATGTACTATATACAGCTCGGGCTTCCTTAGGTGAGCTGTGTGATCTAAATGAGACCTTTAATGGGCCTTTCTTAAACACGGTTCTGTTATTTATTTTGTTTAAGAACAAATATTTAAGGAAGTACAGTGTCGGTGATTGAGATCCACTTGTGAAGTTGTGACTACATGAACACACCGACCCCGAGTTCATCCTTACGTTGTTTGTTCTTGTGCCTTTAAGACTGATAAATATATCGTTGCTGTCCAATGAAAAAACACGTATCTCCAAAATAACACCTTTACAGAGGATGGAATTATTTTTCTTTAATCCTTTAATGGAAGTTAATGTAAAAAAAGGTTTTATTCCTGTAATTTTGGAGCATTTCTATTGGTTCATTCACCACGACATTTTTCACACAGCTGCTGTGTTCAAACGACATCGTAAACTAAACATCCACAAAAATGGAGATACGTGTTTTTAACGGGCGACTCTAATCTGGTTTGCTGCCCTGTGTTTCACATGAATCTCCTTCGTTGTGTCTGAAACGTCTGATTGTGTGAGTGTGTGTCGCCCTGCGGGGGACTGGCGCCCCCTCCAGGGTATGTTCCCACCTTTATAATTACCCGTGGGCTCCAGACCCACCACAACCCTGAGTTTGATACGTGTTTACAGACAATGGTTCGAGTCTTGATTGGGTTTTTGTATAAAATGCCTTTTGTGTTTCCTACGTTTGACAAATTTTTGAAAGAGCTTTAGATGAATCCCTCGCTGCCTTTCATTTCCCATAATCCCTAGAGTCAGCACAGATATAAATAACAGATTTAGCAGGACCCAGCAACGTTTCTGTAGCGGTAGTTCTCTTAATATGTTCGTTCTGTCCAGATTTCTCACACAGTTACCTCCAGTAGTTATTGAGGCTAGCTAATGTTAGCGTAGCAGTGCCCTGGAAACATAACGACATACTTCTGCTTACGAAGCATGTGTCATCCGCGATTTGTGTACAGATACCTTCACGTCAAACCAAACGAGCAGTGAGGCTCATGGTTCTTACACGGTTTCACACACAGTCCGTAACTTCAGTGAGAATGGGCGGGGCTACGCTGCTGTAGACTGAACTGGTGGATAATTTTGTGGGCGCTTTTAAAATGATTCTCCAGCTGTGGAGAGGCACATTCTGTGGTTTTTATGTGTGAGCTTTACTTATTTTGCTGTGCCGTGGCGGTCTGCCAGTGCGCTTAAAGGATTTGAGTTTTATTCTGCAGAATGACAGAATAGATTATGACTTAAATTGATCACAGCTATAGGCTGCTGCCTGGAATAGATTATGATTATAATAAAACATCGGTGTAATATGTTCGGGCTTTACTTTCCAGAGTAGATCCAGGGTCTTTTAATCATTTTGTTTGTTGTTGTTATAGTTTTTTTGTAAACATTTTATTTGTTCCAGATTTTGCTGAATTGTTGACCCAGTAATGAGTCAACCAAGAGAGTGAGGCTACTTGTGCTCTTTAGGACTCCTCCCCCTCGGACAGCTGAGGCAACACTGAGAGCACGGCGCTACCCGGGTTATGGTTAGCTTGAGGATGAAACCGAACCTATAAATGTCAATTTAAAAAGTCTGTACTGGGCTTAACATTGGCCCTGTCTTCGGGAGACCACCAGTCCAGTCCCCGCAGTTGATATCCAAGGCTCTCCAGGACAGTGCAGTTGGCCTCACTCTCTCTGGGTGGGTAGGGATTGCTCTGTTTCTTGCCTCATCACAAGCAGAATCCTGTCCAGCTCAAGGGTGTGTTAGTGTCTTGGTCCGAGTGTATTGTGTGTATTGTGTTAAAGGAAAGATAAAAACATTCCCCACACTGCACTGAATTCCCTTAGTGAGGACTAACTACACTTCTTTGGAATGAATAGAGAAGCTCACTGGGATGTAATAATGTGTAATGAAAATATCACAATTCCGCGGCCTCCGTGGAGAATCCCAGTGAAGCAGCTGGCCCCGTCCTGCACCAGTTGGACGCTACGCCGCTTTAATTCCTCGCTTTACTGCAGCAGAGTGAGCTTTAGTGGGAGATCCTCAGGGACGGGGAAGTTCAGAAGCTTGCCAATTAGAGAGTGAGCGAGAGACAGAGAGAGAGAGAGAGAGAGAGAGAGAGAGAGAGAAAGACCATAGGCACCTTAGTAGTTCCCCACCCAGTTTCTGACATTTCCCTCCTCTCTCACTGGACGGAATGGAGTTAATACATAAGACTATGATGCCATTTTATGGTTATGTCAGTAGAATGATGGTGTCCTGGGCATATTGAGGGAGTTATCAGTGCTTAGGGAACAGTGATCACATGTACGCTTCATTACAGAGAGGGTAATTAGTCCTGTCTAATAGTGTTTAATGCAGTACAGTGTGTGAAGTGCTGCATAGTCATTAGTTTACTCAGCTTTTGGCTGTTTTTAAATGTGGCGCTACTGGAGCACTGCATCTGTGGCAGGAATCATGATCCATAACGTTATCAAGAAATCATTTAAACAGACGTAGTCGCAGTCACACAGGGACCTGGAGGTTGTGGGTTCGATTCCCGCTCCGGGTGACTGTCTGTGAGGAGTGTGGTGTGTTCTCTCTGTGTCTGCGTGGGTTTCCTTCGGGTGACTGTCTGTGAGGAGTGTGGTGTGTTCTCTCTGTGTCTGCGTGGGTTTCCTCCGGGTGACTGTCTGTGAGGAGTGTGGTGTGTTCTCCCTGTGTCTGTGTGGGTTTCCTCCGGGTGACTGTCTGTGAGGAGTGTGGTGTGTTCTCTCTGTGTCCGCGTGGGTTTCCTCCAGGTGACTGTGAGGCGTGTGGTGTGTTCTCCCTGTGTCTGCGTGGGTTTCCTCCGGGTGACTGTCTGTGAGGAGTGTGGTGTGTTCTCCCTGTGTCTGCGTGGGTTTCCTCCAGGTGACTGTCTGTGAGGAGTGTGGTGTGTTCTCCCTGTGTCCGCGTGGGTTTCCTCCAGGTGACTGTGAGGCGTGTGGTGTGTTCTCCCTGTGTCTGCGTGGGTTTCCTCCGGGTGACTGTCTGTGAGGAGTGTGGTGTGTTCTCCCTGTGTCTGCGTGGGTTTCCTCCGGGTGGCTGTCATCTCCCACCACATCTATATATATTTATATATATACTTGTCTTATCCCACACGTCCACGTTCCACTCACAAACCACAGGACCTTCTCATCATAATGTTCAGAATTTGCGGCAGCTACACACACAGCCCCTAAACAGTGTTTCACCACAGTGCATGTGTTCATATTTTCAGTGAAGTTCTAGGTAAACAGGACGTGATGTGCTCAGCAGACTGTGCGGGAACAATCGTCCACTCATAGCGCAGGTGGCGGGGTCTTGTCTGAATAAAGGTTCAGGGGAAAAAACAAATGAAGGCTGTTGTTGGCAAACAGACTGTCGTTTCCCTGAGGGCTGTGTGGGGTTTAATTTGGGTTCTGTCTGTTTAAATGCAGACTGATTTTAATCCTACTATCATTTCTGTGGAGAGACAATCAGTGTTGTTCACCATGGCTTTGTGAGTCTGTGTGGTTTGCAGAGCGTAATCAGCTCATCTCCATAGTGAACAGCCAGCTTGTTTCAGTGAACCTGTAGCAATGGGTGATTCCAAGGGCTGGCCCCGAATATTGGGATATTCATTTGTTGGGTAGGTATTTGGTTTATAATTTTGAGATCTGGATATTCATTTTTTGGATAAATGTAGTGATAAAGGCAACCCTCCACTCCACATGTATCCAGCACTGTCAACAATAAAGTCTTGAACAAAGCTTGAAACAGCCCCACGCTACAGCAACCTACTTACAACGAAGCATGGCAAAGCTACAAGTCATTGTTGTCAGCTTTACACCTCAAAGAAGCTCTGGTTTATTTGTATAAACTCCGTGTTCTTAGTGGCACCGTGTAGAGCACGAGTTAGCGAACGACCCAGCGAGTGGAGCCATGCTGGGAACCAAAGTGCAGCTTTAATTGTACACCAACAGTGAGAGCTGATTTTCTGAACAATAGCTGGCCCCAAATATTCGGGTGCTCAGATATTTGTTCTTTGGGTATGTTTTCGGTTTCTAATTTTGAGATTTGAATATTTTTGGATAAATGTGATGATCGATAAAGGCAACTCTCCACTACATTCAGGCTCCAGCAGTAAACACAGCGTGGACAACATTCACTAGATCAGTTCACTAGAGAGAGAGAGAGAGACGTGAGAGCGAGGACAGTGTGGGAGGACATTTTAGCAGCTCGACCTCACTGAACTAAAGCAACAGGGGAGACGTGGTTCGTATGAGTGCTGGTCGGGAAGTAGTCAGAGGTTTGTTTCGTGTGCAGAGGGGTCAGTCTG
Source organism: Hoplias malabaricus (assembly GCF_029633855.1). Classification (NCBI taxonomy): domain Eukaryota; kingdom Metazoa; phylum Chordata; class Actinopteri; order Characiformes; family Erythrinidae; genus Hoplias; species Hoplias malabaricus. The sequence goes on from NC_089810.1 coordinate 5,512,855, forward strand.
ACAAGTGGAAACCAAAGGGACAAACAGAATGGAGAGGAATGTTTTGGGCTAGAAGTGGCCACAGTTTTGTTTAGGTCCAGTTCCTAAAATGAATAGGAGCCCCATCTTCTCAGCACTCCTCGTACCACTGATGTTATTCTTTCTCATCTCACAAACTGCCACTCTGTCGGAGATTCACTTTTCATCACACACTGTGGAAGAACATGCAGGGACTACATAATGGGGCGAGTGTGTTGTCTACAGTGGTTTGACTGTAGCCTCTTCACAGTGGTGCGACCCACCTTCACGGTTATGAGAAAGCCATGTAAGCCACAGAACGTTTTCAGGCTTCCAGTTTATACATTCAGGGGCTGATATGACGTGCCAGTCTGATACCCAGGTGCTTATAAATAGAGTAGTGTAGAACTGAACGTATGTGTGTCGACAGTGTCTGCGTCAGCACCTGCTAAATACGTCTCTTTATAGCATTCACCACGTGCTCAAGCTCATACACATCCACAGGAATTCTTCTTGCGTACGTGGCCTCGTACGTGCTCAGACACAGCCCTCGATCTATACGTGAATTAATGGCTATTGATGAAAGCCAGTGCATCACTCAGGCCTTGTACATCAGCTTCCACCAAGCCTTAATGCTTGCCTTCGGGGCTGTCTCTGGAGCAGAGTCTATCTTTACCTTCACTCTCCCTGCCTTCTGTGGTCTATGAATAAACATCTTTGCAGCGTCCATCATCAAATGCTTTGAAGTCTCCGTGGCTCCTCTGTGGGACACAGGGCCAACCTCATCTCGCAGCTTCTGAAAACCATGGCTACACACATTCAGCACTGGTCTTTCACCCGAGTAATATCTGCTCATTGGTTCTTTCCATCAAGGAAGAGATTGACTGACGGTTTGCAGCTAAATAACACACATTCGTATGCTCAGAGTCTATTCATCTGAAAATTCATGTGTAAAATAAACATATCTGTTTGTCTGTGACCTGTTTTGGTCAAAATACCACAAGGATCCAAACGCACAGCAGCGTTCTTCCCCTGTCTAAACAGCCCCTGTCTCTTTAAATGACAATGAGCTGCCAGCTGTTCACCTCGACCCGAGCGCACAGCAGTGAGGAGCAGGAGCGTTTGCTGCATTTAACCTCGTATTTGCGCTCTCACATGAACGCAGGTCCTGCGCTGTGATTGGAGAGACTCAGATGAGGGGGCGGGGCTATTCTAACGCAGCCCACAGAAAACTGACTGGGTCTTGTTTCACAGTGTGTGACTTGGTAGGCTCCAAATCGTCAAATTAATGTTCACGTGGACTAAAAATGTCCGTGTCGTTCGTTGTCATTTCTTGTTTAAGACGTAAAACTCTGGGTAGATGAAAAGACCTTTCCAGGGTGCTCTCAGTGTTACAGTACACAGTCATAAATCCTTTATAAATTCCACGTATGCAGACACTGAACTTATCTGAAGAGCAAACTTACAGTGGAATCCCCAGGAGTTGAGCTCAAACTGTGGAAACTTTACTCCCGCCTCTTCTCTATTTTCGCTGCAGCGGGGGGTTAAACAGGGGGTTGACGGGGCGCGCTGCGGCCGCTCCCTCAAAGCTCACTCTGAAGCCTGACATTTGGCGCTTGTCATAGATGATGCTCCACATACATATTAATAATCGGCGGCTGAGGCGAGCCACAGCATTTCAATCACGCCGTTCCCCACCCTGGCTATTTGTGAGGGGTTGCCGTGGCAACCAGAAGCCACTAGCCAGCCTTGAATCCGCGTAAGCCATCTCGCACATATTGGTTTTCAGGGAGATGTGGCGTTGCGCTGTAATGGCCTCGTCTGGAGCAGAGCTGGGGTGATGGCGTGCATGCGGCGAACGGGCAAGCGCGAGCCTGCACGAAAGATTGCGACACGTGTGCCTTCCTCTGGGGATATCTCCATTCTCTCCTCTGTGTGTCTCTCACACACACACACACACACACACACAGAGTCATACACAGTCATGCTTCATTGCCCTCTGCTTTACATCTTGCATAAGTTACACACTCAGGAAAACAAGTACCATATTGTTACTTACATCACTGAGGGTGGGAGGAACAGTGATACGTATTTGTTGTGTTTACTCAGCGGTGCTGGGCGATACGACCTCAAATCTATATCACAATTAAATGAACATTTTACCTCGATCCACAGTCAGTCGGCTGCAGCTCATTCAAAATGCAGCAGCCAGAACTCTTACCAGAACCAAGAGGACCGAGCACATCGCTCCTGTCCCCAGGTCACGGCACAGGCTCCCGATTAAACATAGGATTGATTTTAAAGCGCTATTAATTGTTTATAAATCAATAAACTGCTTCAGAACAAAATATATTTCAGATCTGCTTGAAGTGTGTGAACCCAGTGGCCTCTCAGATCACTCGGGACCGGTCAGTTCATAGTGCCGCGGGTCAGAACCACACAGGGGGAGGCAGCACTCTGTTCGCTGTCAGTGTTTACGTTTGACTCCTTTATGTTCAGTGTCATCTTCACTAACGTCAAAACACGTCCAAATGACGGACGCAACGTTTTCCTTTGATACGAGCTGCTCCAGTGTTCAGGATCTTCTTCGTGTTGCTTCCAAGGGGCAGAATCACATGACTACAGCACGGTAGTGTGGATTTAAAAGGACAGAACATGAATGAACAATAAAAATACCATGTGCATTAAACGCATGTCTAAACACAGCCCTGTTAGCGGACCGAGGGTCTCCACCTTAAACCTGTGGGGACTTGGCACATTCATAGATTTGGAGTTGACAGCTCAGCAGATACGGTGCTGTTTATGCTGCTACAGTGCTGCAGGTGTAGAGAGACGTTATGAATCTGGATGCGGTTATAAATATTTATGTCGCCACAGGACCCTCTGCGTCCTCTTTTAGTTAAAGAGCACATTAAACAGGCTCCTGCTCTGAGATAAGACAGGGCTTAAGAGTGTCGAGCAGTGCTTTTAGAAAAGTGCAGTGAATTCAGTGCAACAGACTCGCAGCGCTGGCCCCTGAACCTTGAACCCCTAAAAATAAATTCTAGCTACACCACACACACACACACACGTTTGCATGTGTCATCCCAAGAGAAATTGCTCCCCCCAGTGTTTGTGGGACTCAAGGTGTGTGTGTGTGTGTGTGTGTGTGTGTTACTGTGAAAGGTGAGTACAGCTTGTGTTTGAAAGCACTGAACACATCTGTGCAAGAGCAACGGAAAGATGCAATGAGCTAAAGAAAGGAGGTGGCATATCTTGTGCATGTGTGTGTTCAGTGGTATTTGTGTGTGTGTGTGTGTGTGTGTAGCTAGAATTTATTTTTAGGTGTTTGAGTTTCAGGGGCCAGCTAACAAGCATTCAGTCTCAGAGAGCAGAGCTAGCCAGTGACACAGCAGTTAAGCCGCTAGGAAAGTACCCACTCTGTTACTGTCAGAGAGAAATGTATTAAACACCACACTTTTGCTTCTCTAATGTTAGTTTCTACCTCATACCACATACAGATGTGGTAGCCTTTATTTGTGCCAGCATCTTACTTTTGACTCCTAAATTCTACCTTAAAGCAACACTAGGTAGCATTTTTACCGTAAACTTACAGCCTCAAAATCATTGCTGACTCTGTGAAGGAGGATAGACTCAAAAGCACTTTAACTGCACCTCTTTAAGCACAAACCCAAACTGACCTCCCTATTGACTTAAGTGCGTACCCAGCCCCAATGGCACTGTTAATGCATGCTTAGCACCATCGGTTCCTTATGGGCTTTACGCACCGGTAGCACACACAACTGCCATTCAGTTAATTGTTCAATCAAGAGACATTTTAAAATCAATTAATAAATTAGGACAGTCCATTTTATGCTAATTATCTTTACTGCTGTTTCACATTCTTCTAAAGCCTTGTGGCTGAATTAACATTTAAAAAAAGACACTCCAGCAGAGGGCCCTGTTAACATTACTCTTTGACAGATTGACAGAAGCCCTGGCCGGTAACGTAAATGATAACACAAACCCAGTTAATGGCAGCTAGTGCAGCTCTGCACTCTCACCTCGACCCGGAGCCGTCAAAGCAAGTGCTTCCTGGGGCAGGGCTCTTTCGCTACTGGTTTCGATCCTGCAGTGTCTGTAATGAAGGGTAAGGCTAATGGGTATTCAACCTATAGATCAGTTCACAGTACAATGTATTCACATATTTTAAGCAGGAGACCTGGAGTGAGTTGCAGATTAGGACTGAAAATGATTGGCTGACACTGTATTGTCGTAGTAATAACTGCAGTTAACCGTTTTGTGTCCTCTGTTGTTCATCGTTTGCAGCTGTTGAAATGGAAGAGTAAAGTGGTGTAACTGAATAAACATCTTAGGTTTCACAGCTCTCAGCTAATGACAGACACAGCTTGAGCTCAAATAAACAAACATCACCCACCGCTGCCCTCTAAAGGTGATATAAGAGTTCCAATAAACCAGCAAACTGTCTTTATGAGCATGTAAGTACTACACATCTGTGCTCTCTCTCTCTCTCTCTCTCTCTCTCTCCCTCACCCTCTTTCTTTCACTCACTACATTCATTCTCCATCTTTTCTTGCTTACATCTCTTTCATCCGGTGCCAGTGTGTTACTGAAGACTGTTTGTTCTGTGTGAAATTCAATTGCGCTCCTGTTTCAAAGCCTGGCATCATTTTACTCAGCGTGGCGTAGGCCACTGTTTCCACAGCTCTGTCCAGCATTGTCCACTCCACAGCGCTACACTCTCTCCACAGAGCTTCCCTCTTCACAGTGACCAGGGGACGTTCAGACAGCCTTCAGACAAAGGGTCAAACCCGATTATGGATTTTGAAAGATTTCTCGGCGAGTCACCAAAAAAAGGAGGGGATTATTTTTCGGAATATATTTTTTCAACAATATTTGTAATATCACTTTTATCTATCACTTTTAAAACTGTTCAGTCTAGAGATGCACAATGAGTGTTTTCATATATTACTTCAAAAATAAATAAACCAGCTCTGTCTGCGCATACTCAGACCTGTCCTGCTTTATTAAAGAATTAACAAAAAGGAAAAGGAACAAAAAAAAACAGGCTGAATGCTTGAGTTGGCAAAAAGATGTGACAGTGGCTCAGAGGAGCTCTCTAAATGTGGGTCTGTTTGTACACGAGCGTCTTAAAGGCTAAGCACCACTTAATGGACCTCCATGAATATTCCACATTATTTTAGTTACTGACAGATATAAGTATGAGTTAAATTGAAAATAGCAGCTTAATTTGCTTTAAAACTGACAATTTTATTAAATTGACGGAAAAACCCGAGCTCTCTACGGAAATTCTCGAACGCGACCGTGACGTCACTGGTGGACAACAGCCGAACAACGCCGCGGTAAAACACCGTTATGACTGACTGTTATGACAGTATCTAGCTAAATAACCAACATTATTCATGACAATAGCCTAGCAATAAGCTAAACTCAAATGTAGAGGTACCGTTATTCTTGTAAATGTGATCGAAGTCGAACTCGAATTCATCCGACACTATAAACCTCCGTAATGCAGCTACGTAGCCGAGTATAATCTGAGACACCGAGTTTAGCGAGTCAAGCTAACGTTAACTAAAACCAACTAAAACAGGCGAAGTGAGTGTCCTTACCCTGTTTACCTCCATGTTACAGAGGCTCTTGAACACCTTTCGTTGGTGTCCTTACATGCCCATATTGTTGGAAAAGCGCCAGTGAAATGAGCTACAGATAACGGAGTGAGCGGAGGGTCCTTTCCAAAGTGCCCGTTTAAAGTGGACAAATGTAGTCCATTTTCTGGATATTTTGGGATCTTTGGGCCATTTGTGTCCCACTGTACATTGAATGATTGCAGCCAAAAACAACACACCTTTTCCTCATTTTGCATTAAATTAAGTGCAGCTTTTAGAGTTGTTGTCCACCATCTACGTCACAGGCAAGACGCCTATTAGAGTTTCCCAACACCATGGGGGGGGGGACCAACGGTCTTTTAAACCTTATTCCTTCAATTAGTAAGAAATAACATGTTTTCTGACTCTCAATAAACACAAGTTAGGGACTCAACCACTGTATTTATTTGTTTAAGCGAGTGCTTAGCCTTTAAGGTGGCGTTGGTGCTGTTAGAAAGGATTTACAAGGCACGACTTCAGCAGATGTTTCATCAGAAATGAAATGGATAAACCACAGTGTGAGCTCTGCTGTAATGTCAAGTTTAAATTAGTCAAAATGAAGAGGCATCTTGAAAGGAGACGTCGCAATCAAATGGTGTGTGTGTGTGTGTATTTTCTGGCCTGCTTTGACATGCCTGTGTAAGAACTGAAGGTCTGTCACATAGACTTTTTTTTCTTTTTTTTTTTTGCAGTGCACTTGGTAAAAATAAAGCTTTACATTTTGTCGCATCTTATCTTCTACTTTCTGTTTTATGGCATGCTCCAGGGGACTGACCCTCAGAGTCAGATCAGTGGGTTGGGGAAGGGATGGGGGGTGGCACAACTTGACCAATGTATTGGGTGGTGGTGGTGGGGGGGGTGTCTAGGTTGAAGAACACTGCCCTATGAGCACTCAAGCGCTCATATGGAGGAGCACAGTGCCTCACCTTCACACAATATCCACCTCCCTCATGTCTTATTCACTCTCAGAAAAGAAGGTAGAGGTACATTATTGGTGACTAAAGGTACATTACATTCTCTTCTCCAGAAGAAGAGGTGAATATTAGTCTTCGTTTTAGAATTGTGTTAAATAATGATAATAAAAAAAAACATAATAAAAGTCCTGGAGATGAAACGAGTCGTATGAGATCAACACAATTTTAAAGACTACATTTACAATAGAATAAGGTACAATTATTATCCCTCATCAAAGATACAACTAGGTACCACCACAGTGACACATTCTCTGACCGTGTTCACATCCAAGAAAACACAACGATGACCCCCCAAGGTTTTTCCGGTGCTGTGTAGAAAAGGGGTGTTTTTATTTACGTCATCAGATTATAATTAATGAAGAAATCGTTGCAGCTGTTCTTCAGGTTTATTTCTAATCTGTGGACAGCTCCTCCAGTTTCACGGCATTGTATTTTTGTCGTATCATCTGCTTTTTGGAAGCATGGCTCCCTGGGGACATTTACAGTCATTAAATTCCTGAGATATTCCATTTAATCCACCGCTCTAGGAGCTCATCCTCCTTTTCAGCCAACAGGATTGTGGTGTAAATCAGAGGACGGTAGTGTAGAGAGTGTATCGTGCAGGGAGGGCCTGTGCTACACTCTGACTGTGATAGATATTGTGTGAGTGTGTGTGTGTGTGTGCGCATGTGTGTTTCTGCTGAGTTGCTAATGAAACGTGGCTAAAGCATGTGGCTACATCATGGCTGTGAACTCAGCGTAACCCACTCTATTGTTTCGCTGCGCTTTCACTCTTCACTCTGCAGTGAGGCCAGGGAGAATTTGCATGCGCGCGCGTGTGTGTGTGTGTGTGTGTGATCTGCTGTAGGTTTAGGTGGAAGTAGGAGTGACTTATTTTACACAGAATTAAATACACCCTGAGAGAGTGCCTTTTTACAAATGCTCAGAGCTACATTTCTAACAATATACTTCCATATCAAGATTTCTATTGTAACCAATAACAGAGCTACTTGTAGATGTGTAGACCAATCAGAAGCAGGAAAACATGTATGTGCCGAGACATAACAAACAAACTACGCCACGATCCAGAAAAGTGATCAGAATAAAGCCCCGGGCTGTAATTCCTAGAGAGTAATATTAATCCCAGCCACAATCCTGCTCGAAAAGCTGCAGTTACACCACTTTTCCAAATGATTCCTCATGTCCTAGCTGCAGGTGTGAAGGAGACAGAGGCAGATTGTATGTGAACGTGAATGCTAATGTGTGTGTATATGTTGCTTGAGTGCCAGGTGGCTCCGTCTCTCTCCCGTCGTAAATCTCGGCGGTGATGTGTGTGGTGGTGGTGTTAATGGCGGCCCATCGATCATTCGGCCCGTCTCCGATTGGGCTACATGTGTTCAGAGTGGAGAGGTGAACAACGCTCACTGCGTCACTTATCCCTGAACCGCCCAGTCAATATGAGAGAGAGAGAGAGAGGGGCAGCCCATCTGTGGATTGATCCTCATTTGAAATGCAGAGCACCTTGGCAAGGAGTGGAGCGGGCGAGCTGGAGGGTCGTGCGAGGAGCAAAAGCAGTGTGCAGAGTGGCAGACAGATGTACAGTGAAAGCAGGGTGATAGGAGGACAGTGGCTGGAGATGGAGAGAGGGAGGGAAAATGTCAAGAAGAAAGGACACACTGCAATGGAGGGAGCTGGAGGAGAAGGAGAAGAAGGAGGCAAGATGGAGGCAGGAGCAAGAGCCAAATCAGCCTCTTTGAATGGACCCATTTGGTTACAGTGTACGTAGGGTGTGTTCACAGTACAAGGCAGTGCTTTTTAGGACTCATACAGATAATATTTTAGCCACTCTACTGTGTAGTGGTATATTTCTGGCGGCTGGTCCGTATCATGCTGCTCAGTTTTAAATTAGTGTGTGTAGGTGATTATGAGAAAAATGAAACTAACTAATGGTAACGTGCATTTCAGCTTAAAGGCAACGTCTACAGTTGTGCGGAAACGCAGCTCTAAGCTCTTCTACTTTAAGGTGGACCAGTGTGTTTGAGGAAAAGAATGATTTGTTTGTAGGTGGCTGAGGTGCAACTCGTCTGTAAGTTTTTATTCACTGTTTGAATTACCACAGCAACTCATTTGTAACTGGAGTTGTTTAGTTTTGTAGCACTGTCGGTAACGCAGTTAGCCGTCTCCTGAGTTTGGAGACATTTCCACCTTAAGTGACCTGAAACAGCAAAAATAAGTCAATATTATCCACCTATGGAGCAGGAATAGAGCAATATCCTCATTGTGGTTCATGCTTTTCAACATTTGGAGTTCTCTCTAAAGCCTCTGCTATGGAGAGAGAGAGAGAGAGAGAGAGAGAGAGAGAGAGAGAGCCTAGCATACTGGGCCGAGACCGTAATTATTATGAGTAATTATTTTTTACTCATTTACAGACACTGGGGCTTCGTAAACACATTAGACCAGTTTCCAGTGCAAACCAACGGAGCGCAGCACATGGCAAGAAAAAACAAAATGTTCATGAACTTCACCTTTAAGGATCCCACATGGATCAAACCCCACAGCAGCAGTCTCCCCCCGTCTAAACAGCCCTGTCCCGAACTGCTGACTGTTCCTTTAAATGATAATGAGCCGCTTGCTGTTCACCCCGACCCCGAGCGCACAGCAGTGAGGAGCGAGGAGCAGAAATTTTCACCATTTTTGCTGTTTCATTCTCTTTCTGTTTACTGATTTTCTCTTATTACTCTGCTTTCGTTTTCTCCGTCTTTGCTCTGTTGTCTTGCTCCTTCGCTCTTATTCTTATTGTGCTTTTCATGCAGTTCAACCCTTGCTTTCCTCTCTCAGATGAAAGCAGGTGCAGAGGTATGACTGGAGACACTAAGATGAGGGGGAAAGTGCAAATCAAACGACTTCCTAGACGTCAGAAGCCAACGCAGATCTGAACCGTTCATGGTATCTGACTTAGGAAGTCCACGAAAACCTGCCGGGTCGTCTTGTTTCACAGTGTGAGAGTTGGTAGGTGCTCCAGATCCCCAAATAATGTGCGAAGACCCTTAAACAAGGAGTTTTTCATACTGTGCCCTCTTTGATGTTTTCAGAGCTCTGTGGACAAATCAGATTTGTGCCTTGGATGCGTATCAGATCTGAGGGTATGTGATCTTAATGAGAATGACCAGATCACATGTGGTGTGGCCTGTTTCTGTTCGCTGCACATTCGTGTGACCCTCGGGACAGTGTCATGAGATGAAAGACAAAATTGTAATATGTGACATGCTCAGTAAGGCTCTTATTTCGGTGCTGGTGTGTGCTGTGTGCCGGGGGGAGAACGGAGGAGGGGAAAATGAAGGGAGAAGTGAAGTGGACAGGAGAGAGGAGGAAACATGACAGCAGCCCCTGTGATAAAGACAGGAACACTGAATCGAGTCTGCAGATTTTCCCTCATTTTCTCTTATACATCACCCTCAGTCGCCCGCTGCTGTGGCTGTCTCATGAGCCCACACTCTCTCTGTGTTTGCAAGGCATTGATTTTCTGCCGGAGATAGCTCATTGGTCAGTCTAGGGGTCAGTCCCTGGCATCACTAAATCACATCACAAACCCCTCGCGAAGAGAATGCAGCTGATAAACACGGCCTGTGGACGACTCGTGATTAAACTAGGATTCAAACCTGAACCAAGGTCCCAGGCCTCATTTGGGCACTGCTGAGGTTTTTAGTTACTTCGCCAGGCTCCTATACACCAGGGGTTTCCAACCTTTTTGGACATGCCTCCCACCCGCACCGTGTGCCACTGTTACTGCTGTCAGCGCCAGTAACCCACAGCACGACACACACTCCTCAGTTTCAAGTGTCACTCAGCACTGTGCCGTTACCTTTTACTGTGGCACAGTGTGTACCCCTTTACAACAACAGCTCCTTTACAAATTGAGAAACAACTCAGTCTTTTTTGCCTCTTGATTCAACCAATTTACCTTGATTTTACCCCTGATTTTAGAATTTGCGAGGTCCATTTTTTAAACTGTGAGCTGCATAAACAGTGCATAGTTAAATGCGCTACAGTGGGCGGGCCAATGAGTGCAGTACATGTCAATCATTTTCTTTCATTCATTTATTATTTCATTGTCTGTAACCCTTATCCAGTTCATGGTTGCGGTGGGTCCAGAGCCTACCTGGAATCATTGGGCGCAAGGCGGGAACACACCCTGGAGGGGGCGCCAGTCCTTCACAGGGCAACACACACACACACTCACACCTACAGACACTTTGGGGTCACCAATCCACCCACCAACGTGTGTTTTTGGACTGTGGGAGGAAACCGGAGCACCCAGAGGAACCCCACGCAGACACAGGGAGAACACACCAACCCCTCAATCATTTTCAACTGCAGCCAATTAGATGCTAGATCTCCATTTTCAATCACACTCTACTAAGCCAATCGACAACAAGAATTATCACTGACCACTGCATCCGCTCGTCTTAGCAGTAGCTGCGCTGCTATTGGACTATCGGAGTCTAGAGGGTTAAAAATGAATGGCTAAAGACCTGTCAGGACAGGGGCGCTGCGGTATATTTATCTGGCGAGTGTTGGAAGTTTTCAATCTTGTAACCTGGACTCCATCAGTTCACACAGCTCAGTTTGATACCTGCATCTTCTCTGAGTTAATCTCAATGGCAGTGAAAGCGTTCCCGTGGGAGGAGGTTCGGTTCTGACAGGGGCATCTTTCCAGTGGCCGCGGATCAGCCCTCAAACAGCTCGGATGTGTATCTAGTTGGAGAGTGTCACTCAGTGCCCTGTAGCTCCAGAACAAGCGAATGTTTGTGAAATGAAGTGAATTAATGACTAACTGCGCTGAAATGCTCCGGAGGGCATGAAAGTGACATCATCCGCCTGTGTTTTAATGAGCTTGCAAGTGTGTGCGTGTATGTGTGTGTGTCTTCATTAAGTACCTGAGAGAGTAGCTCTCCTCTCCAATCAGCTCTACACAGCAGGGGATAGTGTGTGTGTATGTATGTGTGTGTGTGTGGGGGGGGGGGGGGGGGTTACCAGCTATATATCACACTGTGGGGACCAAAACCCGCATACGCACTGATATTGTGGGGTCTTGTCTTCCATTTGGGGACCGCAGGCTGGTCCCACGTTTTAAATCAGTCCATTTTAAGCCGACGACAAATGAAAGGTTGGGTTAAGATTAGGGTTAGGGTTAAGTTTAAGGTTAGGTTTAAGGTAGTGATGCTTATGGAAATGTTAATGACAAGTCTCCATTAAATTAAACATAAATGTGTACTTAATATCCCCACAATTTACAGATACAAGATTTTGTGTGCGAGTGTGTGTGTGTGTGCGCGAGTGTGCGCGAGTGTGTGCGAGTGTGTGTGAGTGTGAGTGTGCGAGTGTGAGTGAGTGAGTGTGTGTGAGTGTGAGAGTTTGTGTGTGTGTGCGAGTGTGAGTGTGAGTGAGTGTGTGAGTGTGAGTGAGTATGTGTGTGCGAGTGAGTGTGTGTGTGTGAGTGCAAGTGTGAGTGTGTAAGTGTGTGCGCAAATGTGAGTGTGAGTTTGTGTGTGTGTGTGTGCGAGTGCGAGTGTGTGTGTGTGTGTGTATGAGTGTGTGTGTGTGAGTGTTAGGGAGGATGTAAGTGACTGTGTGAAAGGAAGAACTCAGAGATAGAATGTCTGTTTATGGATGTACTGTATAAGTATGTGCATGAGACTCAGGCCTGTGGTTTGTGTGTGTGTGTTTCTCTTTTGTTATGTATAATCTGTGCTGTAGCGGTGTGAAGCAGCTGTAGTGTTTGTTCAGCGCTGTGTGAGGACCTGCTAATCCGTGTGAAGGTTAACTGCTCCTCCCCGCATTACGCAGCTCAAATTAAAGCGGCACTATGCATAATGTATGTGCCCGCCTGGCGCAATTCAATTTCATAACTGATGGATTACTACAGATAAAACACAACATCCCTGAGCTTTATTTCACACGGTTAACACACCTTCGGTGATAAAGCTGAGCTCTTCAGCTTAAGCCACGTGCGGCGTGCGCCGAGATAGTTTTGTTCAAATGGTTTGTAAAGGTGCGGCATAATCATAATTGACTGGTTTCTGATAAACCGTGGGAGTCATGCATAATTAATGCAATTTATTTCTGTCTACCTGAGAATAGATGGGGGGGGGGGGACTCTCCTTGCCCTCTTTCATTCAGCTTGACCTCCATCATTACGAGCACACACACACACACAAGTACTGCAGCACCGTGCTCTTGGAAATGTCTCACTCGTAGCCTGTCAATGTTTTCTCTCTCTTGTTGACCTTTTCTACGATGGGAGCTGTGTGGAGGTGTGATTGGGGTTTAGACGCCGCTCCGTGCGGGTGAGAGAGGGAGATTGCTCTACGCCAGAACGGAATGAAGGAGAGAATGAGCTAAACCAAGGCAGCCAGGCCGGGCGTGATTTGTTTTGAGGACAGAGACTCCATTTCATACAGCTGCCACAGACTGACCTTTTGGCGGGGCATTGTCCCCTCGCTCTCATCAGCGCTGACGGATTAGCGTTAGCACAGCGTTATCCCAGCGCCGGCGCTCTCCCCCCACCCTCTGCCAGCGGTGCGACCTTTCCACGGCTGGTGGCCTTTCCAGTGCCAGCCCCGGGATTAAGCCCCAGGATAATGGAAGGACTCCGCGCCTTATTACCACGGCTGTGGGGGCGAAAGCAAGTCATTTACGGCCAACAAAAGAAGCTCCATTGGACAGAAAATTGATTCGAGAAGACGGGCTTTTGTCGATCGCACGCATGAATCAACTCAGTTTACTCATTCATTCATTATCTATAACTTTTATCCCGTTCAGGGTCGCGGTGGGTCCAGAGTCTACCTGGAATCATTGGGCGCAAGGCGGGAATAGATCCTGGAGGGGGCGCCAGTCCTTCACAGGGCAACACACACACACATTCACTCACACACTCGGACACTTTTGAGTCTCCTGTGGGAGGAAACCGGAGCACCCGGAGGAAACCCACACAGACACAGGGAGAACACACCACACTCCTCACAGACAGTCACCCGGAGTAAAACCACGCAGACACAGGGAGAACACACCACACTCCTCACAGACAGTCACCCGGAGGAAACCCACGCAGACACAGGAAAAACACACCACAGTCCTCACAGACAGTCACCCGGAGGAAACCCACGCAGACACAGGAAAAACACACCACAGTCCTCACAGACAGTCAACCGGAGGAAACCCACGCAGACACAGAGAGAACACACCACACTCCTCACAGACAGTCGCCCGGAGGAAACCCACGCAGACACAGAGAGAGCACACCACACTTCTCACAGTCACCCGGAGGAAACCTACGCGGACACAGGGAGAACACACCACACTCCTCACAGACAGTCACCCAGAGGAAACCCACGCAGACACAGAGAGAACACACCACACTCCTCACAGACAGTCACCCGGAGGAAACCCACGCAGACACAGGGAGAACACACCACACTCCTCACAGACAGTCACCCGGAGGAAACCCACGCAGACACAGAGAGAACACACCACACTCCTCACAGACAGTCACCCGGAGGAAACTGACACAGAAACAGAGAGAACACACCACACTCCTCACAGACAGTCACCCGGAGGAAACTGACACAGACACAGAGAGAACACACCACACCCCTCACAGACAGTCACCCGGAGGAAACTGACACAGAAACAGAGAGAACACACCACACTCCTCACAGACAGTCACCCGGAGGAAACTGACACAGACACAGAGAGAACACACCACACCCCTCACAGACAGTCACCCAGAGGAAACCCACACAGACACAGAGAGAACACACCACACTCCTCACAGACAGTCACCCGGAGGAAACTGACACAGACACAGAGAGAACACACCACATTCCTCACAGACAGTAACCCGGAGGAAACCCACGCAGACACAGGGAGAACACACTGACTCCTCACAGACAGTCACCCGGAGGAAACTGACACAGACACAGAGAGAACACACCACACTCCTCACAGACAGTCACCCGGAGGAAACTGACACAGATACAGAGAGAACACACCACACTCCTCACAGACAGTAACCCGGAGGAAACCCACGCAGACACAGAGAGAACACACCACACTCCACACAGACAGTCACCCGGAGGAAACTGACACAGACACAGAGAGAACACACCACACCCCTCACAGACAGTCACCCGGAGGAAACCCACGCAGACACAGGGAGAACACACTGACTCCTCACAGACAGTCACCCAGAGGAAACCCACGCAGACACAGGGAGAACACACCACACTCCTCACAGACAGTCACCCGGAGGAAACCCACGCAGACACAGGGAGAACACACCACACTCCTCACAGACAGTCACCCGGAGGAAACCCACGCAGACACAGGGAGAACACACCACACTCCTCACAGACAGTCACCCGGAGGAAACCCACGCAGACACAGGGAGAACACACCACACTCCTCACAGACAGTCACCCGGAGGAAACCCACGCAGACACAGGGAGAACACACCACACTCCTCACAGACAGTCACCCGGAGGAAACCCACGCAGACACAGGGAGAACACACCACACTCCTCACAGACAGTCACCCGGTGGAAACCCACGCAGACACAGGGAGAACACACCACACTCCTCACAGACAGTCACCCGGTGGAAACCCACGCAGACACAGGGAGAACACACCACACTCCTCACAGACAGTCACCCGGAGGAAACCCACGCAGACACAGGGAGAACACACCACACTCCTCACAGACAGTCACCCGGAGGAAACCCACGCAGACACAGGGAGAACACACCACACTCCTCACAGACAGTCACCCGGTGGAAACCCACGCAGACACAGGGAGAACACACCACACTCCTCACAGACAGTCACCCGGAGGAAACCCACGCAGACACAGGGAGAACACACCACACTCCTCACAGACAGTCACCCGGAGGAAACCCACGCAGACACAGGGAGAACACACCACACTCCTCACAGACAGTCACCCGGAGGAAACCCACGCAGACACAGGGAGAACACACCACACTCCTCACAGACAGTCACCCGGTGGAAACCCACGCAGACACAGGGAGAACACACCACACTCCTCACAGACAGTCACCCGGAGGAAACCCACGCAGACACAGGGAGAACACACCACACTCCTCACAGACAGTCACCCGGAGGAAACCCACGCAGACACAGGGAGAACACACCACACTCCTCACAGACAGTCACCCGGTGGAAACCCACGCAGACACAGGGAGAACACACCACACTCCTCACAGACAGTCACCCGGAGGAAACCCACGCAGACACAGGGAGAACACACCACACTCCTCACAGACAGTCACCCGGAGGAAACCCACGCAGACACAGGGAGAACACACCACACTCCTCACAGACAGTCACCCGGAGGAAACCCACGCAGACACAGGGAGAACACACCACACTCCTCACAGACAGTCACCCGGAGGAAACCCACGCAGACACAGGGAGAACACACCACACTCCTCACAGACAGTCACCCGGAGGAAACCCACGCAGACACAGGGAGAACACACCACACTCCTCACAGACAGTCACCCGGTGGAAACCCACGCAGACACAGGGAGAACACACCACACTCCTCACAGACAGTCACCCGGAGGAAACCCACGCAGACACAGGGAGAACACACCACACTCCTCACAGACAGTCACCCGGAGGAAACCCACGCAGACACAGGGAGAACACACCACACTCCTCACAGACAGTCACCCGGAGGAAACCCACGCAGACACAGGGAGAACACACCACACTCCTCACAGACAGTCACCCGGAGGAAACCCACGCAGACACAGGGAGAACACACCACACTCCTCACAGACAGTCACCCGGAGGAAACCCACGCAGACACAGGGAGAACACACCACACTCCTCACAGACAGTCACCCGGAGGAAACCCACGCAGACACAGGGAGAACACACCACACTCCTCACAGACAGTCACCCGGTGGAAACCCACGCAGACACAGGGAGAACACACCACACTCCTCACAGACAGTCACCCGGAGGAAACCCACGCAGACACAGGGAGAACACACCACACTCCTCACAGACAGTCACCCGGAGGAAACCCACGCAGACACAGGGAGAACACACCACACTCCTCACAGACAGTCACCCGGAGGAAACCCACGCAGACACAGGGAGAACACACCACACTCCTCACAGACAGTCACCCGGAGGAAACCCACGCAGACACAGGGAGAACACACCACACTCCTCACAGACAGTCACCCGGAGGAAACCCACGCAGACACAGGGAGAACACACCACACTCCTCACAGACAGTCACCCGGAGGAAACCCACGCAGACACAGGGAGAACACACCACACTCCTCACAGACAGTCACCCGGAGGAAACCCACGCAGACACAGGGAGAACACACCACACTCCTCACAGACAGTCACCCGGTGGAAACCCACGCAGACACAGGGAGAACACACCACACTCCTCACAGACAGTCACCCGGAGGAAACCCACGCAGACACAGGGAGAACACACCACACTCCTCACAGACAGTCACCCGGAGGAAACCCACGCAGACACAGGGAGAACACACCACACTCCTCACAGACAGTCACCCGGAGGAAACCCACGCAGACACAGGGAGAACACACCACACTCCTCACAGACAGTCACCCGGAGGAAACCCACGCAGACACAGGGAGAACACACCACACTCCTCACAGACAGTCACCCGGTGGAAACCCACGCAGACACAGGGAGAACACACCACACTCCTCACAGACAGTCACCCGGAGGAAACCCACGCAGACACAGGGAGAACACACCACACTCCTCACAGACAGTCACCCGGAGGAAACCCACGCAGACACAGGGAGAACACACCACACTCCTCACAGACAGTCACCCGGTGGAAACCCACGCAGACACAGGGAGAACACACCACACTCCTCACAGACAGTCACCCGGAGGAAACCCACGCAGACACAGGGAGAACACGCCACACTCCTCACAGACAGTCACCCGGAGGAAACCCACGCAGACACAGGGAGAACACACCACACTCCTCACAGACAGTCACCCGGAGGAAACCCACGCAGACACAGGGAGAACACACCACACTCCTCACAGACAGTCACCCGGTGGAAACCCACGCAGACACAGGGAGAACACACCACACTCCTCACAGACAGTCACCCGGAGGAAACCCACGCAGACACAGGGAGAACACACCACACTCCTCACAGACAGTCACCCGGAGGAAACCCACGCAGACACAGGGAGAACACACCACACTCCTCACAGACAGTCACCCGGAGGAAACCCACGCAGACACAGGGAGAACACACCACACTCCTCACAGACAGTCACCCGGAGGAAACCCACGCAGACACAGGGAGAACACACCACACTCCTCACAGACAGTCACCCGGAGGAAACCCACGCAGACACAGGGAGAACACACCACACTCCTCACAGACAGTCACCCGGAGGAAACCCACGCAGACACAGGGAGAACACACCACACTCCTCACAGACAGTCACCCGGAGGAAACCCACGCAGACACAGGGAGAACACACCACACTCCTCACAGACAGTCACCCGGTGGAAACCCACGCAGACACAGGGAGAACACACCACACTCCTCACAGACAGTCACCCGGAGGAAACCCACGCAGACACAGGGAGAACACACCACACTCCTCACAGACAGTCACCCGGAGGAAACCCACGCAGACACAGGGAGAACACACCACACTCCTCACAGACAGTCACCCGGAGGAAACCCACGCAGACACAGGGAGAACACACCACACTCCTCACAGACAGTCACCCGGTGGAAACCCACGCAGACACAGGGAGAACACACCACACTCCTCACAGACAGTCACCCGGAGGAAACCCACGCAGACACAGGGAGAACACACCACACTCCTCACAGACAGTCACCCGGAGGAAACCCACGCAGACACAGGGAGAACACACCACACTCCTCACAGACAGTCACCCGGAGGAAACCCACGCAGACACAGGGAGAACACACCACACTCCTCACAGACAGTCACCCGGAGGAAACCCACGCAGACACAGGGAGAACACACCACACTCCTCACAGACAGTCACCCGGTGGAAACCCACGCAGACACAGGGAGAACACACCACACTCCTCACAGACAGTCACCCGGAGGAAACCCACGCAGACACAGGGAGAACACACCACACTCCTCACAGACAGTCACCCGGAGGAAACCCACGCAGACACAGGGAGAACACACCACACTCCTCACAGACAGTCACCCGGAGGAAACCCACGCAGACACAGGGAGAACACACCACACTCCTCACAGACAGTCACCCGGAGGAAACCCACGCAGACACAGGGAGAACACACCACACTCCTCACAGACAGTCACCCAGAGGAAACCCACGCAGACACAGAGAGAACACACCACACTCCTCACAGACAGTCACCCGGAGGAAACCCACGCAGACACAGGGAGAACACACCACACTCCTCACAGACAGTCACCCGGAGGAAACCCACGCAGACACAGAGAGAACACACCACACTCCTCACAGACAGTCACCCGGAGGAAACTGACACAGAAACAGAGAGAACACACCACACTCCTCACAGACAGTCACCCGGAGGAAACTGACACAGACACAGAGAGAACACACCACACCCCTCACAGACAGTCACCCGGAGGAAACTGACACAGAAACAGAGAGAACACACCACACTCCTCACAGACAGTCACCCGGAGGAAACTGACACAGACACAGAGAGAACACACCACACCCCTCACAGACAGTCACCCAGAGGAAACCCACACAGACACAGAGAGAACACACCACACTCCTCACAGACAGTCACCCGGAGGAAACTGACACAGACACAGAGAGAACACACCACATTCCTCACAGACAGTAACCCGGAGGAAACCCACGCAGACACAGGGAGAACACACTGACTCCTCACAGACAGTCACCCGGAGGAAACTGACACAGACACAGAGAGAACACACCACACTCCTCACAGACAGTCACCCGGAGGAAACTGACACAGATACAGAGAGAACACACCACACTCCTCACAGACAGTAACCCGGAGGAAACCCACGCAGACACAGAGAGAACACACCACACTCCACACAGACAGTCACCCGGAGGAAACTGACACAGACACAGAGAGAACACACCACACCCCTCACAGACAGTCACCCGGAGGAAACCCACGCAGACACAGGGAGAACACACTGACTCCTCACAGACAGTCACCCAGAGGAAACCCACGCAGACACAGGGAGAACACACCACACTCCTCACAGACAGTCACCCGGAGGAAACCCACGCAGACACAGGGAGAACACACCACACTCCTCACAGACAGTCACCCGGAGGAAACCCACGCAGACACAGGGAGAACACACCACACTCCTCACAGACAGTCACCCGGAGGAAACCCACGCAGACACAGGGAGAACACACCACACTCCTCACAGACAGTCACCCAGAGGAAACCCACGCAGACACAGAGAGAACACACCACACTCCTCACAGACAGTCACCCGGAGGAAACCCACGCAGACACAGGGAGAACACACCACACTCCTCACAGACAGTCACCCGGTGGAAACCCACGCAGACACAGGGAGAACACACCACACTCCTCACAGACAGTCACCCGGAGGAAACCCACGCAGACACAGGGAGAACACACCACACTCCTCACAGACAGTCACCCGGAGGAAACCCACGCAGACACAGAGAGAACAAACCACACTCCTCACAGACAGTCACCCGGAGGAAACCCACGCAGACACAGGGAGAACACACCACACTCCTCACAGACAGTCACCCGGAGGAAACCCACGCAGACACAGGGAGAACACACCACACTCCTCACAGACAGTCACCCGGAGGAAACCCACGCAGACACAGGGAGAACACACCACACTCCTCACAGACAGTCACCCGGAGGAAACCCACGCAGACACAGGGAGAACACACCACACTCCTCACAGACAGTCACCCGGAGGAAACCCACGCAGACACAGGGAGAACACACCACACTCCTCACAGACAGTCACCCGGTGGAAACCCACGCAGACACAGGGAGAACACACCACACTCCTCACAGACAGTCACCCGGAGGAAACCCACGCAGACACAGGGAGAACACACCACACTCCTCACAGACAGTCACCCGGAGGAAACCCACGCAGACACAGGGAGAACACACCACACTCCTCACAGACAGTCACCCGGAGGAAACCCACGCAGACACAGGGAGAACACACCACACTCCTCACAGACAGTCACCCGGAGGAAACCCACGCAGACACAGGGAGAACACACCACACTCCTCACAGACAGTCACCCGGAGGAAACCCACGCAGACACAGGGAGAACACACCACACTCCTCACAGACAGTCACCCGGAGGAAAACCCACGCAGACACAGGGAGAACACACCACACTCCTCACAGACAGTCACCCGGTGGAAACCCACGCAGACACAGGGAGAACACACCACACTCCTCACAGACAGTCACCCGGAGGAAACCCACGCAGACACAGGGAGAACACACCACACTCCTCACAGACAGTCACCCGGTGGAAACCCACGCAGACACAGGGAGAACACACCACACTCCTCACAGACAGTCACCCGGAGGAAACCCACGCAGACACAGGGAGAACACACCACACTCTTCACAGACAGTCACCCGGAGGAAACCCACGCAGACACAGGGAGAACACACCACACTCCTCACAGACAGTCACCCGGAGGAAACCCACGCAGACACAGGGAGAACACACCACACTCCTCACAGACTACCTGCTGCGCCACCGTGCCGCCCAGAGTAGGTACCATGCAGTGGAAAAATGCCTAAAGTCTTCAGCTGAACAGCTCAGTGCTGTTTAAACCAAGTGTAATGATTATATCATGCGGTGTGAGGAGTGTTTGCCTGTAAACCTGTATTACTGTGTTACAGTTCTCGTACAGAATCAGTCTTTGATGCATGTCTGGGTTCACTGATTATGTTTATTTTGAAGGGAAGGCTGTTGAATGCTGATGTGTTCTTGCATCAGTGCATGTATTAGTGCACACTTTGAGTGTGTGGAATGTGCTGACCGTGGTCTTTTCCTCTGCCTTTTACACGGCATGTGCGTATCTCATTAGGAAACAGGAGAGGCCCTTCTGCTCTGTAGATGCTCATCTCCACAGAACTCCAAAAAGGGCCAGCGTTGTCTCCAGGCCACTTTCTCTTTGCAGAGCGCAGAAAAACTCATCAGTAAACATTAATCCTTCTTAGCTGCCATCTCACGCTCATACATCCATAGGCTCGCGCGTGTCCTCCCGGTCCCAGCCGCGAGGCTGTATTTCATTCCAGTCAGCGCAGGCACCGAGGCTTTACGACCCGCCGTTACACACCCGTAAAGGGAGAAAGGGGCAGATTACTGTAAATTCAGAAGCAAGTGCTGTGCAGAAAGCCATGGATTTGGAAAGGATGCCCTTTAAAAGTGCAGACGTCAGGAGCCTTCAGGCAAAACGAGAAGGCACGGCTTTACGGCAGCTCACAGCATGTGGGAAATCCACATGCAAACTGCCATTTTAGAAATGTCTCATTTGCTTTGATCCAGGAACAGTTTCGGTGGCAGCCTTTGTAATTGTGAAAGCTGTAATTTGGGGCAGGGAAACTGGACACGGATCGGCGCAAACTGGAAATATCAACCCAGAGCCGAGCTTTAGGCACGGATACCCAGACTACACCTACCAGATGTCTGTTGCAAGGAGCACGTCTGCGCAAAAAGGTTCGTTGGAGATCACAGATGGCTCTGTGCTCTGAGAAGCTGTAGGCATCAGTGTTCAAGACATCCTTCTCTGATTTTGGCCAAAGACACAGATGGCCAGTAGCTGCTGTATTCCTCCGGAAGCCCTAAAATGATAGGTTTCAGGTAGAAGCACCACTTACGGCAGTCTGTAATTAGAGGAGCATGGGGAGGCCTCATTGTCCACTTCTGCTGCATCGTGGATCAGTGGTCAGTGCCAGGGACAAAGAGCCGCAGTGTAGCAACTTGCAAATGATAACAAATGAGGGTTGCCCTCTGGTTGTTGTCCGTGTGGCACTGGTTGTAATTTAGGTCACACTTGTACTAGTAGCCTCTATCTACAGAATAGTTTTACTAGTTGTTTATCAGGAGTCATGTCTCAGGGATCGGGATAACGTCAGGAATGGAGTGAGTAGATCAATGATTCTGGATTCAAGAACCCTTCAAACAGGACAACATCAGGGAAACATACTGTATGTCACATTTATAAATTAGTGGTTGTTTGAAACTCTCCACAGGTGTGTGTGTGTGTGTGAGAGAGAGAGAGAGAGCAAGAGAGAGTGAGTGAATATGTGTCACTCTGTGAACGACTGGCGCCCCCTGAAGCCCAGTGATTCCAGGTAGGCTCCAGACCCACCCGTGTGAGTGTGTGAGGGACAGGGTGAGTGTGTGAGGGACAGGGTGAGTGTGTGAGGGACAGGGTGAGTGTGTGAGTGACTGGTTGAGTGTGTGAGGGACTAGGTGAGTGTATGAGTGACTGGGTGAGTGTGTGAGTGACTGGGTGAGTGTGTGAGTGACTGGGTGAGTGTGTGAGTGACTGGGTGAGTGTGTGAGTGACTGGGTGAGTGTGTGAGGGACAGGGTGAGTGTGTGAGGGACAGGGTGAGTGTGTGAGTGACTGGTTGAGTGTGTGAGTGACTGGTTGAGTGTGTGAGTGACTGGTTGAGTGTGTGAGTGACTGGTTGAGTGTGTGAGGGACTGGGTGCGTGTGTGAGTGACTGGGTGCGTGTGTGAGTGACTGGGTGAGTGTGTGAGTGACTGGGTGAGTGTGTGAATGACCGGGTGAGTGTGTGAGGGACTAGGTGAGTGTGTGAGTGACTGGGTGCGTGTGTGAGTGACTGGGTGCGTGTGTGAGTGACTGGGTGAGTGTGTGAGTGACTGGGTGAGTGTGTGAATGACCGGGTGAGTGTGTGAGGGACTAGGTGAGTGTGTGAGTGACTGGGTGAGTGTGTGAGTGACTGGGTGAGTGTGTGAGGGACAGGGTGAGTGTGTGAGGGACAGGGTGAGTGTGTGAGTGACTGGGTGAGTGTGTGAGTGACTGGTTGAGTGTGTGAGGGACTAGGTGAGTGTGTGAGTGACTGGTTGAGTGTGTGAGGGACTGGGTGAGTGTGTGAGTGACTGGGTGAGTGTGTGAGGGACAGGGTGAGTGTGTGAGGGACAGGGTGAGTGTGTGAGTGACTGGTTGAGTGTGTGAGTGACTGGGTGAGTGTGTGAGTGACTGGTTGAGTGTGTGAGGGACTAGGTGAGTGTGTGAGTGACTGGGTGAGTGTGTGAGGGACAGGGTGAGTGTGTGAGGGACTGGGTGAGTGTGTGAGGGACTGGGAGAGAGTGTGAGTGACTGGGTGAATGTGTGAGTGACTGGTTGAGTGTGTGAGTGACTGGTTGAGTGTGTGAGTGACTGGGTGAGTGTGTGAGTGACTGGGTGAGTGTGTGAGGGACAGGGTGAGTGTGTGAGGGACAGGGTGAGTGTGTGAGGGACAGGGTGAGTGTGTGAGTGACTGGTTGAGTGTGTGAGGGACTGGGTGATTGTGTGAGTGACTGGGTGAGTGTGTGAGGGACAGGGTGAGTGTGTGAGGGACAGGGTGAGTGTGTGAGGGACAGGGTGAGTGTGTGAGGGACTGGGTGAGTGTGTGAGGGACTGGGAGAGAGTGTGAGGGACTGGGTGAATGTGTGAGTGACTGGGTGAGTGTGTGAGGGACCGGGTGAGTGTGTGAGGGACCGGGTGAGTGTGTGAGGGACCGGGTGAGTGTGTGAGGGACCGGGTGAGTGTGTGAGGGACAGGGTGAGTGTGTGAGGGACTGGGTGAGTGTGTGAGGGACCGGGTGAGTGTGTGAGCGAATGATGGTGCCCTGTCCACCTGTGTGTTTCTGCCTTGTGCCCAGTGACTCTGGACAGTCCCTGATCTGAATGAAGCAGAAGATGAATGAAGGTTGGTCATCGCACGGATCAAAGCACAGCTGATCTAGGAACTGTCCTTCAGAAATTAAACAAGCCTGTCTTCAACGCTCAAGGGAAAGGGCTCAGAGGCAGTTGATGGGGCCATGATTGTTTTGCTGGTTTGAAAAGTGTTTGGTTGGGATTAGTTAAACTGAACCCACTGGAACCCAACACAAAGCGGTGGATCAAGCACAAGACAAGGCAGTTGTTCCAAACTCTACGGTTTACTCTGGGTTCTACGCCATCTATTTCAGCTAAAAAAAATATATATATATATATATATACAGAGAGAGAGAGAGAGAGAGAGAGAGAGAGAGCACAAAGACCAGGTTAAATGGAGCAAAAGAGATGCAGTGAACACGGAGAAATAAGAGCACTGATGAGAACATAGAACGAGACAACGACTATAAACCAGAGCTCCTTCTCCTCTCTCCTCACTCACAGCTCATTATCACACACACACACACGCTTGTGGACTCTTCGAGTGGATCAGGGGTTAAAGCAGAGAAACCGTAAAATATGCAGGTCATGGGAGCAGTGTTGGGGACCAGTGTGTTAGAGGACGGGTGGATTTGACGGGCAAATGGCATTCTGATCTGTTTAGGGAGCGAAAGGGGTGAGCCATCAGTCCTGGCCCATGCCCCCCTTACCCTGCTTGCCAAGCGTGTAATCTGTTCGGCTGCCATCTTTGGAGCCAGAGCCGAATTGGATTTGAACCGAGAGGGCAAGCAATTTACTGCTCATTCACACACCATTCCCCATCTCATGAGAAACAAGGAGAGGGGAGAGCGGGGTGGGGGGTGGAGCGGGGATAGAAAAGAGACGAGTGGGAAGGGAGAAGGAGATTGAGTGGGAGAGGAGAGGATGTAGGAGTGGGGGAAAGAGAGGGACTCGAGAGAGGAAGGTAAGCGTTAAGAAGAGAAACAGGAAGTGGAAGGCGACAGGCGGGGAGAGAGTGGAGCATGTGTGATGTGGGAGGGTACGTGGGCAGTGCCATAACATTACGACCACCTCTTGTTTCTACGTTCTAATCCTGTAGTCCACCTGTTGCTATGCATACTGTGTTTACATCCAAAGCAAGGAGGTGGTCTTAATGTTATGCTTGAACAAGGTGTGTGTGTGTTTGTGTGTATCAGACTAGACCGAAACCCCCTCCCTCCGTGTTGTTGACGTGCTCGGTTGCACCATCTGTACAGCGTCCAAGTCTGCAGGGCACATATCTGTGTGTTTTTCCAGCATTCCAGCGCGTAACACTTAAATTCACTACAGCACATTACGCGCCGGGGATAAACAAGCTCGCCTGTCGTTTATCTTCTTCAAATTTTCTGCTTCGTGTTCCTAAAAGCCAAAACAAAGCTCCAAAACAGTCTGCGCTGAAGGTTTCTGCGACGTTAGCGCTCCGTTGCCTGCAGGTTTTTGTGCTGGAGAGGGAAACTCGAAAGCTGTTCTGCAGACGCCTGGACCACCACGCTGGAATGCAGCCTCTTCCTCCCTCTCTTGCTCTCTCTCTCTCTCTCTCTCTCTCTCTGCTCCTAAGCGCAGATGCCTCCCTCAGCAGACGCTGGAAACTCCCTCCAGCCAAACTGGGCCTGGGCCAGAGTGGTGTCCTGTCAGCGGGCCAGTGCGCTGCAAATGGGACAATGGCCACTTCCAGAGAAATGCATAATAACATTCCCGGTCAGTGCCGTCTGTGTGAATCCCCTCTTAAAACAGATGCTTTGCTACTGATTGAAGTAACATTAATTATAATAGTAATAATAATAGGTGGGATATGCCGTCTTTATTTTAACCGTCAAGAGGGCAATAAAAAAGGTACAAGCAGCAGTTTGGGCTTGTGTTGTAGCGAGACGCAGGGGCACCACACCACGGCCAACGACGCCTTCCTTTAGAGCGGTGTACACACATCTCCACATCTCCACACACCAATCCCTAAATACAAACCACAATACCCACCAAAACAACAACTTTACACTCCTAAAATAACACCTCAGTAACTCAAAGGGGGAGCCACTGAGCACGCTGGGAACTCCCTCATGAGCTACTCAGTTCCTCACATTCTCACTGCCACCATAATAATAATAACAGTTAAACCTTATTTGGCTTATTCTCCCTTTTTTTAAAAAAGCCAGAAATATTAAAGACTATGTTGTTTCCTCATATTGAGTGTGTTATGGGCTGAATGAACTTAGTGGGAGTCTAGTCTCTAGGGTGAGTGTGGTGCCTTTCACCATTTAACGTGGCCCAGAACCGCCTACTGCTGCAGGAAATGACATTTGACTTACCTATTTTGGCCTGACGTGTAAGGGGAAGTGATTCACGTCGGACCAATACCAGAGCCAGGACAGAATGATACACGGAGGTGCGTATACAGATAACAACAGGCAGAATCCTGACTCCGAGGCCACTGACAGTATCAGACTCTCCGACAACTCGTGGGAGGAGCCTCTGTGGCTGAGATTAGTGGGAGTCTAACTCAAGCACAGACCTGCACACACTTCACACACAGCTTTCAGAGGTGCAACTATAAATTCTCACAGAAGACATAAAATTCCTTTCTGTCAAGACACTCAGCCCAGAAGAATGTGGCAGATGGGTCCTAGATCATCTCCAGCCAAAGCAGCAACAGGCAGCAACTTACAGTTTCCATTTTCACTTGTAGCTTGTGAAAATCAGATTCAAAACCCAAATCTGTTTTGCTTTTAGTGTCATTAAATGTCAACATAGATACGCCATGAAGAGAGGTGAACTTCCCCTCGTAGTGACATTTGAGCCCTTCCCATGAAAAAACATTAGCATTTTTTATTCTGGCTATATTTTTAAAATGAAAGATGAGTGTCTATTAGAATGTAGATTTCTGACTTGGTCTTTGGTTTTTAGAGCCATAGCATTTACATTAAATAACCAGCCTTCTCTTAAAGGCAGAGAACTCAAATGCTCAGGATATCTCCAAATATAATCCAGTGTTTCCCCTTGTTGGTGTGTGGTGTTGTTTTTACACTAGAAGACATACTGCAGAATCCCCAACGGTCTCAAAAACACAGATTTAGACAGCCAGAGTTTCTGACATCACAAACCTAAAGAACCAATCAGGTTGCAGGATGGGGTATTTGAGTGGCAGGTGAGTTAGTCATGGTGGGATGGGTGGAGACAGAGGCAGGTCTTAAGGTAGTATTGTATTTTTATTCTTAAAATGTCTTCTACATCCGTAACTGCACAGAGATGAGTTTTTAATCAACGACCGAAGGGGGATGTTAAATGATCCAGTGAAGTGACAGAAACAGGGCTGTGGTTAGTGGATTGCACAGGTCTCTGTGGCAGTGTTGACTTGTACAGCATTAAAATAAAGCAAAGAGAACGTACAGAACTGAAAACAGTGCAAGAAGACCTACAGAATATTATTCTCCAGTGGCAGAGGAATATTCCTCGAGCCGTTCCACTGGCTCTGCAGCTCTTTAAGAGATCTGAGGAACAGGAATGTAGAAATGGCACCGTCCGCAGCGTGGCGGATCAGACAGACGCAGATTACTTATCGCAGTCAAACGGCTAAAGGAGAATCTCAGTGCCAATCAAAACAGTCCACGCTTTAGAGGGGGATAATCTGCACAACATTTACAGAGAAGGAGATGTTACGGAGGCGAGGCCGGGAGTGGTTTTTGTTCCGAAAGGCAAGCTGGCTTCCAACTAGAGCCTTTTATGTTTTTGAGCCCGGAGCCGCTCGCCTCAGCTGTGGCCTTGGGAGGGTTCCACACACATTTATACACTCAGTGTGTGTGTGTGTGTGTGTCACTAGGGTGGCTCCTGAAATCTGGCCCTGATCCACATGGGTATTTATACTCACGGTATGCGGTGCAGTCACCTGACTCTCCTGCTTACGCGCTCATGACTGGACCTTCTTTTGTCTCCAAAGACGAGCTTTATCCATGTCCCTGACTAGAGGTAGCAGGGCGTGTTCCACATACTGTAAGTGCTCTGTTTACAGTACACACTGACCTCTCTGACCTCCATGCTCATTTCTTCCTGCCATGTGGAAGGGTTTGTTTGTTTGTACAACGGCGGTGATGCGAGAAAACCGTTTGTTATTTGAAAACTGCTGATGACACAGATTATCTGACCCCCTGTTACACACACACACAATGCAAATACATATTCATGCATTACCCAGCGTAGGAGCTTGGCTCTCACCGAGAGCGGAACTCTGGCTGGATCCCGTCCCGCAGTCTCCCCCTCGGAGAGCAGTGGGGGAAATGAGCGGAAATTAAACGGATGGACATCGTTCTTCCACTGACTCAAGGGCGAATATCCCCCCTCCTCTGTCTCTTCTGTGATGGATTTGCCTCTAAGCCCCTCTCCAAATGTAACTGCACTGCGTGTTTACCGTTAATTACATTTGACTTCACTGAAACCCTTACATTGCACTTTCTCAGAGAGAAAAAAAGACCACACAGGATTCAGGAGGGCTGCTTCTGCAGTTAATGGATGCATCTTTGTTCACACTGGGGTCTATTCGACATGACGACTACACACCGGGAGAACATGTGCGGATCTGGGTGATGAAAATCTTTTTTTTATGTGCTTTTATCGTTATTGCACAGCAGTACTACAACATCCACATTTAACCTTTCCCCACACACACACACACACACACACACACTAGTGATTAGGGGCAGTGAACATACACCTGGAGTGGCGGGCAGCAGTTGGGGGTTAGGTACTTTGCTCAAAGGCACTTCAGCAGTGGAGGTTGAAGAAGGTGAAAGCACTGTTTCTCCACTCTCCTCAGACACAGGGAGAACACACCACACTCCTCACAGACAGTCACCCGGAGGAAACCCACGCAGACACAGGGAGAACACACCACACTCCTCACAGACAGTCACCCAGAGGAAACCCACACAGACACAGGGAGAACACACCACACTCCTCACAGACAGTCACCCGGAGGAAACCCACAAACATTTGAAACAGTCTTTTTCCCAAAGAAAGCGACAAAATGTTGACGTACTGCGCCTTTAAGAGTTATGTAAATGACCTTTTTCTTATTGGCTGTTCTGTTCTGAGCAGATTCATGAGTGTTAAATAAACGCTATTAGAGTTAACGCTGTGAGTGTTAAAATGTATCACTTTTGAATTCTCATTCTTAATTTAAAACTAACAATGTTGATGAACACTGATGTTCACGACTGAGATGCTGCGTATAAATTAAATAAGAAGCCGGAGCTAAACTGCTGCAGGTTGAATATATACATGTTTCTGTGACATCACAAAAACACTCAATTCAGAACAGGCTGTGTTTTGCAGCTAGGTTATGGATGGTATGAACTGGGGAGTGAGTGTTTGTTTTGAAACAGTGTTCACATTAAATGGAAGAGAGTTCCTGGTAAATTTCTGAAATGGCTGTTGTTCATCTTTCCCTCTCTAAAGAGGAACAGCGTCTCTAAAAGCTGCTCAGTCGTGTAACAGATCACACTTTGACAGGTCTTCATTGGTAATGGCTCGTCCCGCGGCAGCTCTTTTTGTTTTTGTCCAGGGCTGGACCAGGCTCCTCGTACTAGTCCGTCTTAATGTCCTCACGAGGACGAGTGGCGTTTCTGAAGAGGCCAGTGTCCTCGTGTTTGTCAGACAGACCCTCCCTTCGCCTGATTAACACGAGCTGAACTGAGTTTGCTGCCGATCAGTGTGTGCTGTAGAGACGGTCTGATGGCAGATTGATGATGATGATGATGTGTGTGTCAAGTGTGAGTGATGTGTTTGTCTGTGAAGGGGTGAGGACACACACACACACACACACACACACACACATCCTCTAGCTGTTGACACGTTGATGGGAATGGAGGTGGCAGCAGCTGTGTGAGGTATTGTTCTGAGGTGTGTTTTTCCTCTTCCTACGCGCTGATGTTGCCATTCCACAGTGTTGATGTGTGTGTGTGTGTGTGTGTGTGCGAGAGAGAGAGAATAGAGGGATTGTAAATATTTATTTACAGTGGAAGATGCAGTGAGTGTGTGTGGGTTTTTGTGCATGTTTTTTATATATTTGTGAGGACCCAGTGTCCTTGTGAGGATTGGACTATATCACATTTTGTGGCACTGTGAGGACAACTCAACTTCTAATGCTTTTTACCAAATACGGGTAGTTTACTGTGAAAACTACGAGTGTAAAGTGTTTATTTACTACAGCAATCATTATAATCACAACTATAGCAAAACCAGTGTGTGTGTGTGTGTGTGTGTAGGATAACATTTCATGTCTCAATGAAGCCACAGCTTTTACAAATGAGAAAATATTTTCGATTGATTTGTTTTTATATAAAATAATATCAACAGGATGACTATATCATTCATTCATTTATTATCTGTAACCGCTGTAACCACCAGTTCAGGGTCGCAGTGGATCCGGAGACTACCCGAAATCACTGGGCACAAGGCAGGAACACACCCTGGAGGCCATTCCTTCACAGGGCGACACACACTCACACATTCACACATATGGACACTTTTGAGTCGCCAATCCACCTACCAACGAGTGTTTTTGGAGCGTGGGACGAGACCGGCGTACCCAGAGGAAACCCACACAGACACAGAGAGAACACACCACACTCCTCACAGACAGTCACCCGGAGGAAACCCACACAGACACAGAGAGAACATACCAAACTCCTCACAGACAGTCACCCGGAGGAAACCCACACAGACACAGAGAGAACATACCACACTCCTCACAGTCACCCGGAGGAAACCCACGCAGACACAGGGAGAACACACCACACTCCTCACAGACAGTCACCCGGAGGAAACCCACACAGACACAGAGAGAACACACCACACTCCTCACAGACAGTCACCCGGAGGAAACCCACGCAGACACAGAGAGAACGCACCACACTCCTCACAGACAGTCACCCTGAGGAAACCCACGCAGACACAGAGAGAACACACCAAACTCCTCACAGACAGTCACCCGGAGGAAACCCACGCAGACACAGAGAGAACACACCACACTCCTCACAGACAGTCACCCGGAGGAAACCCACGCAGACACAGAGAGAACACACCACACTCCTCACAGACAGTCACCCTGAGGAAACCCACGCAGACACAGGGAGAACACACCACACTCCTCACAGACAGTCACCCGGAGGAAACCCACACAGACACAGAGAGAACACACCACACTCCTCACAGACAGTCACCCGGAGGAAACCCACACAGACGCAGAGAGAACACACCACACTCCTCACAGACAGTCACCCTGAGGAAACCCACGCAGACACAGGGAGAACACACCACACTCCTCACAGACAGTCACCCGGAGTGGGGCTAGAACCCACAACCTCCAGAACCCTGGAGCTGTGCCAGAGACACTACCTGCTGCTCCACCATGCCGCCCTATAAATATATCTAATAATTAAAAAGTAAAAAAGTAATTTTAAGGTCACTACTGTGTAAAAAATAATTTTAAATAATTAGTAAAAAATAGCGATTGAGGAGACTTTATATGAGCTCCATCAGGAAAAGCGCTGCAGAAGCATGTGATGGATTTGTTCTACTCTTGGGGTTAATATTGTAACCAAAAGCATTTGTGAGGTTGATTTTGACTGTTTTGGGTGTTGTTTTTATTATTATTTTAATAAAATGGTCTTTTTTAATTTTGTGCAATTGTTGCCATAAAATGACAAAAGAGCAAGAGGATATTTACATTTTGAATTACACAAAAAGGTCTGCTTTAAATTGTATCCGTACGCCTAATAGATCACTGTACAGTAATTACAGTCCGGAGCTGGTGTTATACTCTGCTGCTGTGTAAGTTATTGATATGAGGCCTGTTTTGCTGCTAGCAGGACTCAGCCTTGTAACACTATTGATCACGGTTTCACATTCCGCTGCTTGAAAAGTCGAGACAAGCCTCTGCATCTGCTGCGCGCCGCAGGATTAACGGAGAAAGCAGCTGCTCCTCTGCCCAGTCGCTGCGTCTTATCGGAAGGTTCTTGAGGAGAGTCAAGCTGACCGTAAGACACTAGCGCGCATCTTCAATTTTCCACCACGCCGCCCACTGGGAAATCTCTGGCCAGTGGATTAGCCTTCGGAAGGCCGCTCTCATCCCTCACACGCGGACGCAGCGCCAAGCAGCACAGCTCCACACACAAACTCCTTAATGATAGCCTGCCTCTCCGCGCCAGGGCCAAATTACAGGTGGGAATTTGGAGGAAGGACATGGTGTGGTGGGAATCAAGAAACTGAACAAG
>NC_089810.1:5550775-5615775 GCF_029633855.1 Hoplias malabaricus
CACACCCCTCACACCGTCCAGTATGGGGTCAGTACTCTATAGGTGTGGTTTACTGTCCTCCTTCTGGCTTCCGGCTTCTGTTCACATCGGTCTTTTAAAATGAACCCCAACGAAAGGAGAACATACAGCAGGCAAATGTACTTCTGAAATAGTTGATTTATATCAGTCTTTGTGTTGTGTGTCAAATATTATTTCATACGAAAGGGCATGCGAACAGACGTCCTGAAATAGACTCTACTAGTTAAAAATAATCCATAGAAATATTCCAACATCCCAGAATCCCTCCTGATATCCTCCACCCCAGATTTCAAACCCATTTCCCAAACAGCCGACCCTGCTTTGGGGAAATTAGAGTGGGTCTTTTCATATGCAGGTGGTGTAGGTGGTCTTGAATGGATGTGATATCAGATTGTGAGTCCGTGTGTGTGTGTGTGTGTGTGTGCGTTCTGAAGCTCACATTAATGAGAGAGAGAGAGGGGGTCAGATACAGGTGCAGTGTAAAATGTACCTTGATGCAGCTGCAGTATGTGCCCTCAGTTCACATGAATTTAACCAGCAGCTTATGACACACAGCTCAAGCTCAAATGTCAGGTTTAG
Source organism: Hoplias malabaricus (assembly GCF_029633855.1). Lineage (NCBI taxonomy): Eukaryota > Metazoa > Chordata > Actinopteri > Characiformes > Erythrinidae > Hoplias > Hoplias malabaricus. The sequence goes on from NC_089810.1 coordinate 5,551,373, forward strand.
GGTTTTAAAGGCTTTTCATTATGTCCATGATTCTAATAAATCAAAATGATTTCCCATTAAAACGTTCTTCCTAGATTTTTATTACAGTTAATTGTTGAACTCTGTAGCAGGTTTTCTCTCACTGTTCTTTTGGTAAAGATTCTTTCAAACACATGTTCAAAACTAGGGGCGGCACGGTGGTGCAGCAGGGAGTGTCACAGTCACAGCTCCAGGGACCTGGAGGTTCTGGGTTTGAGTGACTGTCTGTGAGGAGTGTGGTGTGTTCTCTCTGTGTCTGCGTGGGTTTCCTCCGGGTGACTGTCTGTGAGGAGTGTGGTGTGTTCTCTCTGTGTCTGCGTGGGTTTCCTCCGGGTGACTGTCTGTGAGGAGTGTGGTGTGTTCTCTCTGTGTCTGCGTGGGTTTCCTCCGGGTGACTTTCTGTGAGGAGTGTGGTGTGTTCTCCCTGTGTCTGCGTGGGTTTCCTCCGGGTGACTGTCTGTGAGGAGTGTGGTGTGTTCTCCCTGTGTCTGCGTGGGTTTCCTCCGGGTGACTGTCTGTGAGGAGTGTGGTGTGTTCTCTCTGTGTCTGCGTGGGTTTCCTCTGGGTGACTGTCTGTGAGGAGTGTGGTGTGTTCTCCCTGTGTCTGTGTGGGTTTCCTCCGGGTGACTGTCTGTGAGGAGTGTGGTGTGTTCTCCCTGTGTCTGTGTGGGTTTCCTCCGGGTGACTGTCTGTGAGGAGTGTGGTGTGTTCTCCCTGTGTCTGCGTGGGTTCCAGTGGACTCAGGATGCTGCCCACATGACGCATTTGGCTGAATATTATGGTTTGGAGGAATATCCTCAGTCCAGTGACAAACTCCAGCTGTACTGCTGTGTCTGATCCTCCCAACCCAGAGCAGAACGCACTACACCTCTGCACTGTCAGGAAAACTGTCACTGTGGTGGTACCGCTGTCACTCAAGATCACAGAGTATCTTTAGTAAGGGAACATATCTGTACTTTATTTTATTATTAACTGTAGATTATAAAATTGTGTTGATTTCATACGCCACATTTCACCTCCAGGACTTATATTATGTTCTTTTATTTTACACAGTTTTGTAATGAAAGATGGTGGTGGTTTTGGTGTGTGTTGTGTCCATGTGTTTTTGCGTCTTTGCATCTTCCCCAGCGTAAACACACACGTCCACGTTTGTGTATATAATTACAGCAGAGATAATCGGAGCAGCGCAGGTCTAGAGACAGATACACGGTTAAATCCTGCACTTGAAGCCTGTATCTTGATTGACTGATGTCTAGGTAGAAATTAAGCTCTCGTGTCCCATAGGCCAAAGTCTGTTACATGTGCATTGCTGTAATTGGCTGTGGAGTGTGTAAACACGGCTCTGATTGGCTGCTAAAAGCCTGGCTACAGCTAGTCTCAGGTAGGTCTAATCCCTGTGAAATTGTGCCTTTGATACACAGACTTGAGGTTTTCCCTCTGACAGTCTGAGAGGGGCTTTCAGACGGGGATTTACACAGTTCCTGCGCACTTTACATGCAAACGCAACACAGCACTTGGCTTGTCACAGAGCGGATTTCGGTCTGTCAGATGAGCTGGGTAAATAGCACAGAGTTTGAACGGCTCTCCCTAAGCCACTAGGAGAATGCGCACATTCAGGACGAGCTGCTTCATCTGTCTAATAACATGCCGGCTGAGAGGTTGGCTTCTTTTAGTTTGGCACTGGAGCTAGCGAAGGAAGCTCATAGCTGTCAGGAAGCATCCTGTAACCGATATGATTTGCTACTCTGTGTTAAAATGTAGGCAACACTTTACGTTGTAGCAACATTAGCCTTGAAGCTGCTATGAAAGCTGTAAAAGCAAACACGAGGCGTCAAACATGGTTTAGATTTGAGGAAAATAATATCACATGGATATTTGGGACAGTTTACAATAATGATATTGAACCTGAGTTACTGCATTCTCCATAAGGTGAAAAATGATGCTTGTATTAACCTCTTAAGGCCAGTAGCAAAACGTTTGTCTATTGTCACATCATGGATTTCTGTTTAGTTTTGTGGATTATCTGGTTTTTAATATTATTTCATTAAAGGATTATTATAATTGCTCCGGTTTCCTGCCACGGTCAAAAACACACGTTGGTAGGTGGAATGGCGACTCAGAAGTGTCCGTAGGTGTGAGTGTGTGAGTGAATGTGTGAGTGTGTGTCGCCCTGTGAAGGACTGGCGCCCCCTCCAGGGTGTGTTCCTGCCTTGCGCCCAGTGATTCCGGGTAGACTCCGGATCCACCTCCGCCCTGAACTGGATAAGGGTTACAGACTGTGAATGAATGATGATTATTATAATTACAGTATGATGATTATATCCGGAGTTAGAAAAATCTGTACAATTACTGATTACAAATTACATTGAAAGTTATGTTTCAGTCTGGCCTTTAATCTTCTGGCAGCAGATTAAAAACAAAACCATGGTCCACGGGCTCCTGTTCAGACTGAACTGCCTGTGAAGCACTCAGTTCACTAGATGCTTTACATTCTGAAAAGCCTGGTGCCCTCAAACCTTGGGTATGTACATTAGGTTAGCTTCCTCTCTCTCTCTCTCTCTCTCTCTCTCTCTCTCTCTCTCTCTCTCTCTCTCTCTCTCTCTCTCTCTCTCTCTCTCTCTGTCTCTCTGTCTCTCTCTCTGTCTGTGTTGAGTGATGTGTGTACTGGGCGTTATTGCCCCTCAGAGAGCTGCTGAAGGTGGCCTTGAGGTTGTCACTGAACTCACAACCTTAAAAATGACCCTTTCATGCACACACACACACACTCTATCCCACACACACCTCCCTGGTGGTTGTGTACGACAGGTGATTGGCAGAGAGCATAGTTGGTGCGAACTCCATGAGGTTTGCACACACTTTCATACAATCTTTTGCCACTTTTTCAGACTGGCACAGTCCATACATCATCTGTTCAGGAGGAGCTTTGAAACTAACGTTAGCAGAAGTAAAAACACAATGGTCCCTGCAACCATATCATAGTCATTCATTCATTCATTCATTGTCAGGGTTGTGGTGGGAGCCGACACGGAATCATTGGGCACAAGGCAGGAGCACACCCTGTAGGGGGTGCCAGTCCTTCACAGGGTGACACACACACACACACACATATTGATGCTTTTGAATCTCCAATCCACCTACCAACGTGTGTTTTTGGACTCAGGGAGAACACACCACACTCCTCACAGTCACCCAGAGGAAACCCACGCAGACACAGAGAGAACACACCACACTCCTCACAGACAGTCACCCGGAGGAAACCCACGCAGACACAGGGAGAACACACCACACTCCTCACAGACAGTCACCCGGAGGAAACCCACGCAGACACAGAGAGAACACACCACACTCCTCGCAGACAGTCACCCGGAGGAAACCCACACAGACACAGGGAGAACACACCACACTCCTCACAGACAGTCACCCGGAGGAAACCCATGCAGACACAGGGAGAACACACCACACTCCTCACAGACAGTCACCCGGAGGAAACCCACGCAGACACAGGGAGAACACACCACACTCCTCACAGACAGTGACCTGATGTGGGGATTGAACCCACCACCCCAGGGCCCTGCAGCCGTGTAGCAGCGGCTATTGAAAACTAGAGAACCAATGATGTAACTTTCTTAAAGAAGGGGCTGTTGTACATTCACTAAACTAATTCACCTTAATTAAGTTCTGTGAATGCTGTGACTCATCTGACAGTGTGAATTCATCTCTCATCTCTCAGAGTCAACCACAAGATGTTGAGGGACACTATTGTCCAGTAATGTCAGGCAAAGAGGAAAGGGAAGAGCTACTCATGACTGGAAAATGCTGAGCACATACTGGAAGCTGAGCTGAGTGTTTAACTGTGTGACAAAAATGAATAGCTCATGGAAAACACACACACACACACACACACACACACATATATATATATATATATAATTTTTATTAATAGCAGCTAACATTGTCACAGTTTGGTATGTGTGGCAATTACCATGCCTCCCCGGGAGAGAGGACACTGGAGACGGGAGGAGTTCGGCTCTCAGAGCATGTGTTACAATGTGTTAAAAATGAAACTAACCAGCGCTCTGTTCCACAAACAAACAAATCTCCAGAGTCCCATCTTCCTCTTCAGTGTGTCTTTGCCAGGTGTTTCTCACAGAGAGTGTGCCAACAGGTACCCAAGGCCACACCCAAGTTTTTGTTCGGCCGTGTCTCAAACAGAAGGTTTGACTGGGTGAATGTGTCACATGCTCCAAAGGTGTGAGTGTGTGAGTGACTGGGTGAATGTGTCACATGCTCCACAGGTGTAAGTCGCTTCACAGTAGCTTCCACAAACAACAGAAGATGTGAGATCACAGAGTCGTCTGAGATCACTCACTCATCCACTGTGTTAAAACATCACACTGATCCGGGTGTGTGTTCTGAATTCAAGCTGGTGCATTGTGACTGTGTAGATACCATCAGTTCTTCATTCTGACCAGCAGAGTCCATATGGCACTGAGAGATTCCATAGATCATACAGGGAAAGGACAGCTCACTTACACACACACACACACACACACATACACACACAAATACGTAGGTGAGTGCAGAGTGGGGTTGTTATTAGAGTGGTGGGGCTGGAAGTAGGCCTGTGTTTCTCATTAGCCTACTCCACTTCTGCGAGGGTAAAAACGGCTCGGCCTGCGCTCGTCTCCTCTCCGGGGAAGCACTGTTCTACTGCTTTCTTCTGCTCCCCCATGGTGCCCTCTGACGCTCATTCAAACAGACGTGTGTATATGTGTGTGTTGTTTGTGTCTGTATGTGGGTAACATTTGGTGTGTGTACTGTGGGTGGATGTCAGTTTGGTTTGCCTGTAGTGATATATATATATATATATATATATATATAATTTGTGTGTGTGTGAGTGTGAGTGTGAGTGTGTGTGTGTTTTGACGGTCTCAGCTGGGAGGGGTTGTCGTCGAGTGAGTGGTACAAATGGCTTTGCTGCATCTGAGCTGTCAGTATGTCTGCCCTGCATTGAGGACAGTGTGTGGGTGTGTGTCGAAGCTAAAGGACAGCGCACAGACACACTGCCCCACTTCGCCAGTCCTCCACTTTTCCCCAGGCCTTTCCTCTCCCTCCTCTTTTGCACTGACACGAGTGTCTGCTTCATTTCAGCAGAAGGAAGTGCTTCTTAATATTGGCAGCAAAAATTTATATCAACAGCTTTGAGTAAAGCATCTGTTAATGCTACGTAGCACTTGGTTAGCAGCAGAATGCTACAAACACTGATGTGGATCAAATCTGCTGGGCATTGCTTCTATTTTTAAAACAAATGTTACTTCAATAATAACTAATTAACAAAAATATTGTCTTAATTCTTTTTTTATTCCTGAGAAATAAACATCTTCCTCTGTTACCATGGAGATAGTTAGCCTAGCATGTTCTAATGATTTTGTGCTAATGCTAGCAGCTAATCTATAAGTAAGAATCAAAACAATACTAAATATACTGCTGTAAACTGTCAAACTCAAATAAACTCAGGTAAGACTTCTGAAAAAAAAATGAATTTGACAAAGAGGATGAGAATGATCCCCAAGATGAGCTTTTCTCAGCAATATTCACAATTTCTTTCTTCCTTCTACTCTCTCTCTCTCTCTCTCTCTCTCTCTCTCTCTCTCGGGATGTATGTTGTAGAGGACTGAGGTGGATTGTCTGGCGGACGGAGGCTCTGGAGTCTGGCTGAGTGTTTGTATTTTGTGGACTGCCTGTGGCTGTTTGTTTTGAATGTTCTCCACCACACTTTTCTGAAGAGTCCGTTTACAGATGTAGCGAACGTAGCAATCTCAGCCGAGCAGGAGACGCGCAGGCGGAGTGTGAGCAGTGCAGCTGCGCAGGAGAATGTTCTTGTGTTCATGTTACACATCGTTTCCGTGTATGGGAGCATATTTTTATGTGTGTTTGTACATACCTCTGTGTGTGTATGTGTGTGTCTGTGTTTTAGGTGATTGACAGATGGGGTCAGAGTGCAGAAGGCCTTCAGGTTTAGGGTGGGGCCCTGTGTGTGAACTGCGCTGATGGATGACCACTGAAGAATGTTAACAGTGCTATCAGAGGAACTGGAGAACTCGTCTCTTTAGGGATGGCCTAACATCTTTTCTCTTCTCTTTTCTTCTCTTCTCTTCTCTTCTCCTCTTTTTCTCTCTTCTCTTTTCTTCTCGTCTCTTCTGCTGTTATCTCATTTCTTCTCATCCCATCTCTTCTCATCTTTTCAGTTGTCTTTCCTCATTTCTCTTCTCTTCTGCTCTTTTCTGTGCTAGTCTCACATTCCTTCTCTCCTCCCTTCATAGGGTCATTGATGGCTAGTTGCCATGGTAACCCCCACCCAACCTCTGACCGGTGGTGGTGGTGGATGAGTGCAGTTGTAACTGTAAAACCCTGCAGAGTGGAGGAGTATGTCACTGTGAACTCTTACTCTCCGTGGCCTAAACTGTGGGCTTCTTCTTCTGTCATTAATCTTAAAACCACCTCAGGAGCTGCTGTGAATAATTCAGTAACTGCTTTGATACTAATAACTCTGTGAGGCAGCTCTGACAGTGAGCGGCTGAAGTGTGGACCACATACACCCAGCCACCTCAGCCTCCTCTGGACACTCTGATACAGCACAGTACAGGTACAAACCTGAACCCGGAGTCCATCAGTACCCTGGACAAATACTGGTCCAGTTCCCACACAACAGAGCCATGAGAGCATTCACCTACTCACCCAGTCACACACTCACACCTGTGGACAGTTTCACACACTCAACCAGTCACTCACACACTCACCCAGTCACTCACACACTCACCCAGACACTCACACACTCACCCAGTCACTCACACACTCACCCAGTCACTCACACACTCACCCAGTCACTCACACACTCACCCAGTCACTCACACCTGTGGACAGTTCCATGCAGAGAGTTGTTAGACTGTGGGAAGAGACAGAGGCTTCTTGAGGAAACACTAGAACACATCAAGCTCCTCACAGTCAGTGGCCCGAGGCAGGGATTGAACTCTGGACCCCGGGAGTGTGGCAGTGATGCTACCTGCTGCGTCACTCTCACACCTGTGACGTTACAGGTTCAGTAAAATCGACAGTAGCCCAATTGCTTAAACTGTTGGCCCTGACACGTAATAATAAATAATACACCAAAGATTACTTTGAATCTGATGATGGTAAATATTTCCACAACTATCTACTGATACCGATATGACTCTGATATCATCGTGCAACTGTAGGTTTTTCATAACCAAAAGAATATGAATTTATCACTTATTTAAATGTTCTTAACAGACCCTCACCCACCACAGTGTAAAGTGCTCCTGGGGCAGTCTTCTCCCTTTTAACCCATTCTTTTTTTTCTCTCTGTTCTTCTCTTTACTTTGTCCTCTGCCTCTGGTGATACCCCCATCACACACTCTCTCTCTCTCTCTCTCTCTCTCGATTCAAAACCCAGCACACACATGATGAATAAGGATGGCTTTGTGCTGATGACATCATCTTGAGGAGTTGTACAAGACATGTTTTGTGTGTGTGTGTGTGTGATGGTGTGTGAGACCTGCCAGTCTTTTTGAGCCCTTAGCTCGAAGGATGCGATCTCTATACAGAAATACTGAAGGCAGAAAACCCTGTATCTCTGATTGTGGGGTTTTATTACCCCCCTCTGTCCCCCTCCAGCCTTGACAGCACCGATTCGAAGTTTGGAAATGCTTCTATGTTTCTAGTAGATGTCTGTCATTTTCTTGCTGTGTGTCTAATAACCGCAGAGGCATGACCACTCTGGATTTACCGCTGTCACTCAAGCTTTCTTCCAGCGTTCATGGCGAATTCCATCCATTACATTTAATTCCACACTGATATTAAACCAGAGCGATCCATCTGGAACTCGAGGAGGATGATATTGAGTCTGTCACCATCTTAACGCAGCTGACAGTTACTTTTCCTTTACAACAGATACACGATGGGGTGCATACTGTACATTTTCCTTCAGGAAATACCTATATCCTCATTCATTCATTATCTGTAACCCTGATCCAGTTTAGGGTCCCCAGGAAACCCACACAGACACAGAGAGAACACACCACACTCCTCACAGACAGTCACCCGGAGGAAACCCACGCAGACACAGGGAGAACACACCACACTCCTCACAGACACTCACCCGGAGGAAACCCACGCAGACACAGGGAGAACACACCACACTCCTCACAGACACTCACCCGGAGGAAACCCACGCAGACACAGGGAGAACACACCACACTCCTCACAGACAGTCACCCGGAGGAAACCCACGCAGACACAGAGAGAACACACCACACTCCTCACAGACAGTCACCCGGAGGAAACCCACACAGACACAGAGAGAACACACCACACTCCTCACAGACAGTCACCCGGAGGAAACCCACACAGACACAGGGAGAACACACCACACTCCTCACAGACAGTCACCCGGAGCGGGACTCAAACCCACAACCTCCAGGTCCCTGGAGCTGTGTGACTGTGACACTACCTGCTGCACCACCGTGCCGCTCAAATACCAATATCAATGATCAATATTTGATTTTAATTCTATTAATTGTATTTACGTGCACAATAAATAAAATAAATCAGTGCAGCGTGCATGAGACCAGCCTCTTAATCCACCTCTCTGTACCTAACCACACCGTGTCATAAATGCACACTGTTATCATTCCAGATCACACAGCTCACAGATTCACCCCCTGCTCCTTCAGCCTAGGCTAAGCTTAGGGCATTGTGACTGCAGAGTGTATGTAGTAGAGTGTAAATCACCCCGATAAAGCATCAGAGAACGTACACAAACTTTAACGTGAGCCGCAGTGAAGCAGAGATCAGCTGCAGCTGCTCATCAGACATGGGAATGATATTTTAATTATTTAAAATATATTCAGTGTGTGTTTGATTCTGTGTGTGTCTCTGTGTGTGTGTGTGTGGTCACACAGCCTGTCACAGTGTAATGTGTAAATATGTTGAGCTGATAGGGTGACGCCAGGCGACAGACAGCCTAAATGAATCTTTCTATTACAGGCCAACATTTAGTGTCAGCACTGCGTTCAGTGACGCCATCTAATTAGCACAACAGACAGAGAGGAGGTGAGGAGACGTCTGGTTCAGAGAGAGAGAGAGAGAGAGAGAGAGAGAGAGAGAGAGAGAACAGCTCTCTGCTGAGAGTTCTCTTCAGTGTGGTTGTCTCACTCTGTATTACTTCTGCTGTTAAAGGGGAAATCCACCCCAAAACAGAATTAATGTGGTGTCTGTAGTGGGTCCTGATAAAGGGGAGGGTTATATGGCAAAAAATTTACACAATTATTTTCATTCATTCATTATCTGTAACCCTTATTCAGTTCAGTGTCACGGTGGGTCCAGAGCCTACTTGGAATCATTGAGCACAAAGTGGGAACACACCCTGGAGGGGGCGCCAGTCCTTCACAGGGCAACACAGACACACACACATTCACTCACACACTCACGTTTGAGTCACCAATCCACCTACCAACGTGTGTTTTTGGACCGTGGGAGGAAACCGGAGCACCCGGAGGAAACCCACGCAGACACAGGGAGAACACACCACACTCCTCACAGACAGTCACCCGGAGGAAACCCACGCAGACACAGGGAGAACACACCACACACCTCACAGACAGTCACCCGGAGGAAACCCACGCAGACACAGGGAGAACACACCACACACCTCACAGACAGTCACCCGGAGGAAACCCACGCAGACACAGGGAGAACACACCACACTCCTCACAGACAGTCACCCGGAGCGGGAATCGAACCCACAACCTCCAGGCCCCTGGAGCTGTGACTGTGACACTACCTGCTGCGCCACCGTGCGGCCCCACACAATTATTTACTTTTTACTAATTAAATCTCTGAGAATAATATGTTCATTCAGTATTTACACATTCTGCACTGCGTTAAGCCTGGTGTAATCTCACGTTCAGTGTTTTTATTCTTTATTTCGATATACAGTGTATCCTCATGAAGATGAAACAACATCACATTGCCCAGCTCCAGCCCTGCTGCGTTTTAAAGCCGTGCAAAGTGTTTCTGAATTGCTTACCGCTGTCAGTGATGCTCTCACTCTGTTTACTGCTGAACCTCAGCCCCATTACCTCACGCGGAGAGCCACTGCTCCCTTGTTGTGTGTGGAAAATGAACAGAAAATTGAGGTCTATTCCTGAGGTAATTTGGTTTTATCAACTGCACTTTCTCCCTAATATCTGCCTCGATGTGTTTGTTCTTGGTTGATTGAGCCACAAATCCGCTCTCTTTGAAGTTCTTATCCACTGTACTATTACAAATAATGCGGACTCTGTTTTTTTTCCCCACTCAGGAAAGTCTGCTTCAACGGTCCGTGTTTATATGAAATTACCGTGTGGATAGAGCTCCAGAGTTCATGTGCTTTTGAGTTCCTGGAGGTTTCTGTATGTGTCTGAAGTGGTCACACCTCAGGCGTCGGCCTCCAACGTCCTGAGCCACTGACTGCAGTGAATTCTTATCGCTCTTTCTGTTTTCTAACTATCTGAACCCACGAGAATGGAGCACCAGGGATGTGACCCCAGAGAGGCCTCAGAGCGGCTTGGAGTTTGACCTAAGACTGGACAGTGATAGGCGTGTGGTCACTTGTGTTTTCAAGATCTTTTTGGTGCGACATCATCCCAGGAATATTGCCCGTCGGTTTGCGACCTCACAGCTTCAGAAGTCTTGAGCGCCCCCTCTAGTGCATGATGGGCATTTATCATCCACCAAAATTTGCTAATTAAAGAAACACCAGGTAGCATTTTTACCTTAAAATTACAGAAGATGTTTCACTGAGCTGTGATAGGGAGAATACTGGGCTCATCACTGAAGAATCTGCACTATGTAACTTTTGGAGGAGGGTAGGAAACCACCCACTCACCCTCCTTCCCCCTTGACCTCAGGACAGTGCTTTAAAAGTGATTTACACTTTGCATCTTTAGGGATTTCCCAGGAAAGAAAATACCAAACTTTACCTCGTGTTCCTCTAAGGTCTTTTCGGCAAAACCAAATTTTTCAGAGATATCATTAGGAAATGATGCGGTTAGGTCTTTGCTGCTTCGGTCTTTAGCCTCGTTAGCATGCCGTTAGCATGGTGTTGTTTATGTGCTAGAGTGACATGGCTGGGCATTCCCACTTAAAGATGCTGTGTTCTAAACAGTCTCCAGAACATGGATTCAGACAGACAGGGTTTATTACATCATAAACCTAAGGAACCAATACCATCAACTCATGGGCGGGGCTTCTGAGCTTCAGGCAAATGGCGGTGGGGCAGATGGAGATAGAGGCGGGCACTAATTACATATTTATAGATCCATGAATGAAGACGTAGGTGTAGAGCTACAGTTAAAAGACTTATAAAGCGTTAGAGGACTTTGTTCTTGAAAATAACTTCTACATCCGTAGAAACAGAGATTAGTTTTGTAGTATATTTTTGATAACACAGATCTACTACTGTAATAATCACTACTAATGGTTAAAATAGATGGGAAAAGCCCATAATAAAAGCCTCATACATAAATGACCTCTAAGAAAAAAGGAGTAATTATGGTCTGTATCTTCAGGGGTGAGTTGACACTTTATCTGTGTTTATTATTAGAATAAAATCATGGTTTAGGGGCCATTTGTGCTGAACTACAATTCTACCAGGTTCATTATCTGTTTCTCCCAACTGTAGCACAGAGAGGAAGAGGAGGAAGCCTACAGCTGTGTAAACAGCAGGGGCTCTCGCTCGTGCTTTACCTGTGTGGATGGGAGCCAGCTCGGTTCCCGGCTCTGTTTCCAAGGCTACGAGAAACGCAGACGACATCACGCATACAGATCACAGTCACAGACAACATCTGCAGTGCTGCTTAAGCATTTCTGTGATCTCTTACGTAGTAAAACACAGTAACGTCCTGCGTGTTGAGTCCAGCGTGGACTGATGTGAAGATGCTATCCTTTGGCGATAGAGGAGTGTCCAGACCACAGTGTGTGTGTGTGTTGTGTGTGAGGTAGAGAGTGAGGTTTTGCTGTGTTGGCAGGGTTAGAGCTGTGGGTCAGAGAGAGAGAGAGAGAGAGAGAGAGAGAGAGAGAGGCAGCGCATTGCGAAAGCTCAACAGGATCCAACAGGTTAAGAATGTGTGGCGGTGGAAATTGCACGCTCATGCAGCCATGAATACATCTGCATTGGAATGCCTCTCTAAGCACATTCTCATTACCGTCTAGCACACACACATTTACACGGCACACCGGAATGAGGGACAGAGATCCTCGTATACACACACACATGTTTGTGTGTGTAAAAATCAACTAAAAATGTGAAATAACCATGTGTGTGTGATGCTGGTGCGAGTGGATCAGACACAGCAGTGACACTGAGAGTGTCACTTAAAAACTCCAGCAGCACTGCTGTGTCTGATCCACTCTACACCAGCACAACACACACTAACACACCACCACCACGTCAGTGTCACTGCAGCGCTGAGAATGATCCACCACCACGTCACACCTGCTCTGTGGGGGTCCTGAGCCTTGAGCAGCAGGGGCAATAGGGGAAAATAAAGTGTAGCTGCGTGTTTTGGTGCTCTCTCTCTTTGGCTTGGTCTGTGTTGATTTGGGCTGGTATTGTTGGTCTTTTAGAGTGTCTCTCGGTGTGTGTAAGGCACAGGGTTTGAGATCAACAGGAGACGTGTTTGTGACTGAGCGAGCGAGGGTCTCACCTGCACTGCTCCTCTTTCCAGGTGTTCTGTAAAATGTTCGACTGCCTCCAGGGGGCGCCAGTGGAGGTAGGTACCACAAAAAGAGCACGACAGTCAGACGCTCACTACTAACCTTATAGAGACTGAGAGTGTCTGTGTTTGTGGCAGTGTTTTGATGTGAAATGATCGTAGAGAAATGTGTTCTGATTTAATGCTTCCTTACAGAGCTGGTGGTAGGACTCATGGGTCACGATAGGAAAATATAAGATTTCCTTGTAAGCTGTTCTGCATTCTAACACCCAGCGTGCATCTCTCCATCATGAATAGTTTAAAAATACACTGCAGGGTCAATGTTTATCTCAAAGTCAAAATTTAACTATGTCTCAGGCCTCAGGGCTGGAGCATGCTCTTAAACCATTCCATGTCATTTTTTTGTGAGGACGTCTGGTTCCTATCACCAATCTCTGACTCGTAATGTTGCTCTAGAATAGAGCATTTCATAACAATGCACTCGGAATGATTTTGTTTACACTTTAACGTTTTAATTTTGTGGAAACTTTGGGAAATGTGTGAACGTCCCCTTTAAGGGCCGTGTTGTTAAAACCAGACTGGTCTGATGTGCATGGTACGGAGCCCCTAAGGTGACATGTTGGGTTTGTTTAGCAAGTCGTGGGCACTATATAGTATTTTGAGGCCACAAAATAGTATTTTGACAAAAATTACACAGACCTACCTTGTCTTCCACCATTTTTCTGTATGATTCTCTGATATATTTTATAGCCTCAATATATTATTTTGTGGCCTTAATATATTATTTTATGGCCTCAATATATTATTTTGTGGCCTCAAAATATTATTTCATGGCCTCAATATATTATTAAATGGCCTCAATATATTATTATGTGACCTCAATATATTATTTAGTGGCCTCAATATATTATTTCATGACCTCAATATATTATTGTCAGGAACGAGGGGCGAATTGAGGGAGGCGGACGCATTCGCTAAAACACGGGATAATTTAATATAAACAAAACAACGATACTTAAACAGGACACAAACAAACAAGGAGCCAAACAAGCTAAATAAAACAAAGGAAACTGGACAGGGAAAACAGGACAGACGGACGAAAAGCGACACGACGAAAAAGGAGAAGAAACGGGGAAACTCTAGAGACAGACGGACAGACTAAATAACATGACCAACTAAACACAGGATAAAGGGGAAATGTACGACAAACGGATGAGAGACAAGAGGGCTTAAATACTCACACAAACGAGACGCACCTGAGACAGATAACGAGAAGGACGGGTTAACAGATGACACGGACGAGGAGGCGGAGACCAGGACATAAACAAAACAGAGCCATGTGCAAATAAAGCACATGGCGGGGACAACAGACTGACAGGACGAAGGCGTGACAGATGCCCCCCCCAAGAACGCGCAACTCCCGGGCGCGTACTCCTAAACCCCCCAGGAGCTGGCACTGGAGAGGGCACGGAAAACAAGACAGGACAACAAACCAACGGGTAACAGGACTCAGGACAGGACGGGAACAGACACAGGAGCTGGGGACACGACAGGACCGAATATACGAGACGGGACATGGGACATGACAGGAGACTGACAAAGGGGGGCAGCAAGAGACGAGAACGGACTGGACAGGACAGGAGTGGACACATGGGACTTGACAGAGTTTTTGACATTGGACATGACACTGGATGGAAACAGGGACTGGACAGAAGACGGGACAGGTGACAGAACTTGGTGCTGGGACTGGACGGGAGCAGAGACTGGTGACAAGACGCTGGACAGGATAGGAACATTAGACTGGACAGGGGTATGTGACTGGACAGAAGACAGGACAGGTGACATGACACTAGACTGAAACGGAGACTGGACATGACTAACAGGGGACTGGACATGAGACAGGACAGAGGGTTGGAACGGGGACTGAACAGGAGACGGGACTTGAGACTGAACAGAGGGTTGAAAGGGAGGCTGGACAGGACTAACAGGGGACTGGACATGTGACGAGACTGAGGGTTGAAACGAGGACTGAACAGGACTAACAGGAAACTGGACTGGACTAGGTAGGGGAACAGGTACAAGAACATTTACAGGGACTGACACCAACACAGTGACCGGGACCGGGACAGACACAAAGGCAGACACGGGTACAGGGACAAGGACAGAGACGGGAACCAGGACAGGGACAGAGACGGGAACCAGGACAGGGACAGACAAGGGAACCAAAATAACAGGGGGGTGCCCAGGACTGGCTAATGTCTGTGGGGTAGTCTGAGGAACCAGCCTAGGCACAGTTCTGGGGATCGGCCCTGAAGTCCTTCGGGCCGACCTACGGACATGGACAGGAGCGGCCGTAGCCACAGTCACGGGGACAGGAGCGGCGGGCGCCGCCACAGTCACGGAAACAGGAGCGGCGGGCGCCGCCGCCGTCACGGACACTGGAGCGGCGGGTGCCGCCATCAACGGGACAGGAGCGGCGGGTGCCGCCATCAACGGGACAGGAGCGGCGGGTGCCGCCATCAACGGGACAGGAGCGGCGGGTGCCGCCATCACGGACACTGGAGCGGCGGGTGCCGCCATCACGGACACTGGAGCGGCGGGTGCCGCCATCACGGACACTGAAGCGGCGGGTGCCGCCATCACGGACACTGGAGCGGCGGGTGCCGCCATCACGGACACTGGAGCGGCGGGTGCCGCCATCACGGACACTGGAGCGGCGGGTGCCGCCATCACGGACACTGGAGCGGCGGGTGCCGCCATCACCGAGACAGGAGCGGCGGGTGCCGCCATCACCGAGACAGGAGCGGCGGGTGCCGCCATCACCGAGACAGGAAGCCCTGCGACGTCGTCCACGGAGGCAGGGGAACCTGCGACGTCGTCCACGGAGGCAGGGGAACCTGCGACGTCGTCCACGGAGGCAGGGGAACCTGCGACGTCGTCCATGGAGGCAGGGGAACCTGCGACGTCGTCCACGGAGGCAGGGGAACCTGCGACGTCGTCCACGGAGGCAGGGGAACCTGCGACGTCGTCCACGGAGGCAGGGGAACCTGCGACGTCGTCCACGGAGGCAGGGGAACCTGCGACGTCGTCCACGGAGGCAGGGGAACCTGCGACGTCGTCCACGGAGGCAGGGGAACCTGCGACGACGTCCAAGGAGGCAGGGGGACCTGCGACGACGTCCAAGGAGGCAGGAGAGGCGCGCGTCGCGCTCACGAAGACAGGAGAGCCGCGCGCCGCGCTCTCGAGGACAGGGGTTTGTGCTGCTCGCCGGGCTCGCGCTGGAGCTGTAAAGGGTTTAGGGGGTTTCACAGGCGCACCCATTAGATCACCTCGAGGTGCGCCCCTGTTAGCCTCAGCCCTCAGAGGTACGGAGGTGAGGCTAACAGCCCCTACCCTTAACGCCTCCCCAAAAATTTCCCCGGACCTGAGGGGGTAATCCTCCAGCGAGGGGGGAACTCCAGCACGGTTCTTTCGCCGACTCCTACGACTCGCGCTGGAGCAATCACTCGACTCATGAATCGACTCATGAATCGACTCCTCCCGAAGGCGCTGAGCCACTGTGGCATGTATCTGTCGGAGCCGGCTACTCCATTCCACAGCCCTATTAAACGTATTTTCTGTGCTAGCTGCGTCCTGGTGGTCGTACATTCTGTCAGGAACGAGGGGCGAATTGAGGGAGGCGGACGCATTCGCTAAAACACGGGATAATTTAATATAAACAAAACAACGATACTTAAACAGGACACAAACAAACAAGGAGCCAAACAAGCTAAATAAAACAAAGGAAACTGGACAGGGAAAACAGGACAGACGGACGAAAAGCGACACGACGAAAAAGGAGAAGAAACGGGGAAACTCTAGAGACAGACGGACAGACTAAATAACATGACCAACTAAACACAGGATAAAGGGGAAATGTACGACAAACGGATGAGAGACAAGAGGGCTTAAATACTCACACAAACGAGACGCACCTGAGACAGATAACGAGAAGGACGGGTTAACAGATGACACGGACGAGGAGGCGGAGACCAGGACATAAACAAAACAGAGCCATGTGCAAATAAAGCACATGGCGGGGACAACAGACTGACAGGACGAAGGCGTGACAATTATTTTGTGGCCTCAATATATTGTTTAGTGGCTTCAATATATTATTTTATGGCTTCAATATATTATTTCATGGCCTCAATATATTATTTTGTGGCCTCAATATATTGTTTAGTGGCTTCAATATATTATTTTATGGCTTCAATATATTATTTCATGGCCTCAATATATTATTTTGTGGCCTCAATATATTATTTGATGGCCTCAATATATTGTTTTGTGGCCTCAATATATTATTTAGTGGTCTCAAAATATTATTTCATGGCCTCAATATATTATTTGATGGCCTCAATATATTGTTTTGTGGCCTCAATATATTATTTAGTGGTCTCAAAATATTATTTCATGGCCTCAATATATTATTTGATGGCCTCAATATATTGTTTTGTGGCCTCAATATATTATTTAGTGGTCTCAATATATTATTTCATGGCCTCAAAATACTATTTTGTGACCACGACTTGCTAAATAAACCCACCATGTCACCTCAGGGGCTCTGTAGTGTGGGCATGGTGTTGTTAGTTTAAACACAGTCTGTGCTGTGAAGGACTGAACCCCTAGTTGAGGTTTAACAGTGTGAAAGTGTGTCTTGATTTATGCGTTTTATACACAGTGATGATTACTTACCCAGTGCACCCCAGTTTACTGTTTATCTCATCTGCCTCCAGTCTGTCTCTCTCTATCTCTCTCTCTCTCTGTCTCTCTCTCTGTCTGTTTCTCACTTTCTCTCTCTACTTCTGCGCTCCATTGCGTCTCTAATCGAGGCCATGGCTGTGAGGAAACTCTTTCTCTAAATGAAGCTGAAATTAGCAGCCCATCAGTGAAAACCTTCCCCATTCCTTAAACTGATCCACCGCTACGATACAGCTGTAATGGGTTCCCACACTGCCTGCTGATGAGTGTGTGTGTGTGTGTGTGTGTGTGTGTGTGTGTGTGTGTGTGTGCCAAGAAAATGGCATGATTATGTAAAACACCATTAAGGCCTATTTACACCAAGAACAAAATATTTGATTAAAAAAATGTGATTTTCATTGTAATGTTACCCTCTCTGCAGTGCAGTCAGTTTATCGCTGAGAACGTGGGATGAAGACAGAAGAGCAAGGACACCATTCCCTTGAGTAGTAGTAATAATAATGATAATAATAATGATAATAAAGGCACTGAGTAAACAGCATTCCACACCCTAGATCTAAAAACAGACCTGAATAACAACATGTATAAATATATATAAAATCATATAAAGAGCTATATACAGTCACTAAGAAGTGCACTAACACACACACACACACACACACACACACACACACACACACAGCTATCACTGCTGCTGTAAACCTGTAGTAGATTATAAATGTTGCTCCATATAACCACCCTCTTAAGCGATTTGCGAGGTTGCCAGATATTTGTTACAGCAGTAAGCGGTTGCAGTGTGTGAAAAAAATTAACAAAAAGATCTTTGTGTTTTAGATTGGTGACCACTAATCTAAGTCCCGCCCCCAGGTCAGAAACCACTGCCCCCTACTGGCTAATGAAAAATGACATTTTTCTTTGAGTATTTAATGCATCGACTGCCTGAGAAACCGGAGCTGGATCAGAACACATTACGGTCATAAACGTGGGTCCACCCGTCTCCTGAATGCACAGACACACACACAACATCCAGACACAGGACGCACTGTAATAAAGAGTGTAAACAGGACCCGTCATCCCACACTCATCCAGTGGATGAGGTCAACTCCCAGTAACATCAAATAAGTGTTTGAAGCTGGCCTCACATTTTTTTAGCCTGCGATCCAGGCATCTCTGGAGGTCAGATGGCAGCGTGCCTGTGCCAAACTGGCGTCTGTGTTTATCTGTGTGTGCGCGTATCGGAATCCCCCCGAACGACCGCCCGTTCCCTCCTTCTCTGAGCTCAGTGGGCTCTGTCAGACACTAATGGCTTATTAGCTGCTGGTCAGGCTTTTATTTCTGAGAGGGACGAGGCGCTGCCCGGCGCGGGCTCTGAGGGGGTGTGTGGACGCCGTCTCTAAGTGGCTGCAGGGCGATAATGGCATACGAGGCTTCAGTGAGCAGCAGATACTGATCTGCTCATTAGAGACCATTATATGTACGGTTTCTCTCTCTCACACACACACACACACACACACACACACATTATTTGGAGTGTTTGTTCCGCACACTGCCACTGAACCTCACAGGAGTAATGTCCACCCTCTGTCCTGCCCTGACCTCTGACCCCTGTGATGTCATGTTCAGAGCGTACGTGGAAAAGAGCTCAGCCACCCCCCCCCACACACACACACACCTCCCTTTTTTTTTCTTCACTTTTTATACTCTGTCTCTGTCTCTCCCCTCCTTCACTGATATCTCTCATTCTTTGCGCTTTCTTTCACTCCCTAAGCGCTCTTTTTCTCTCTCTCTCTCTAGTGTCTCTCCGTCACTCCTTCCTCTCTTTTCCTTCTTGCTCTTCTTACTCTCTCTCTTTCTTTCTCTTTCTCTCTCTCTCTCTCTTATCTCTCTCTCTCTCACTCTCTCTCTGAAGTATGTTCATTGCTGTTGAAACTGCTTGGTATTTATGCTATTTGGCATCAGGTCTCTCTTTCCCCCTGAATTCAGTCCAAATTTCTCGCCCACATACCACTCCCTGGTGAATGTCTTGTGTTTCAGCGGCCTGTTCTGAGGTCACCGACCCCTTGGTGCCCTGTACCTCAGCAGGGGCGATGGATGTGCCCTGGGGAGAGGTGTGAGTGTGTGTGTGTGTGTGGGTGGGGGGATAAGGATAGGATAAGGACAAAGGAGGTCATCTGACCTTGGCACTGAGTCCCTGGTCATCTGCCACTTTTATATCCTCACCCTTGAGAAAGCACAGCTCTCCAGCTTCAGGTCTGTATAATTTACCACACTGGTTTTTGAACAAAGTGACGTGCGTGTGTGTGTGTGTGTGTGTGTGTGTGTGTGTGTGCGTGTGCGTCATCCTTTAGCCACACAGCTGTGCCACTTCTTGCTTTGTGTGCAGATCAATTTGAGACTTATCTATGGGTCACTACAGTTAATCATTTCTGAGGACCCTGCTCCAGTCCGTGTCACAGGGCGCGACATAGCGTTGCTCATGTTTCTTGGTCCCAGACTTATGTGGTTATGTGCAAAGTGGACAAGGTTCCTTATCGTATCTGCCAGTCGACTGAGCTGTTTAAACACATTTGCTTTAAAAGCCAAGTTAGTAAAAGGAGTGAACAAATCCTAGGCTTTTTCCGAGGCCGTGGAATGCTCCATTGCTAACTTACAGTGCTCTTATTTCTGCAAAGCCTCTCCAGCATACTAATGCGATCCTGACACAAGGGTCCTCAGAAATGTTGTTGTGAGGGTGGCCAGTAATCTCAGTCTAACCTTGAATGAAATGAAATGGCTGCTCAGTGGCGTTCTCGAGCTGATGATCTGTTTTGAAGTACGTTAGCACTGTAGCCTGCACACCTACCTCATTGATCAACGTTGTGTCATCTTGTATCATCCTTTGGTCCTTCATCAGTGGACACAGGATGCCGTCGGCTGGATATTTCGGTTGGTGGACTGTTCTTAGTCAAGATTGAGGGGGTTTAAAATCTCCAGAACATGTCCGTGTCACTGCAGCACTGAGAATGATCCACCACCCAAGTCATACCTGCTCTGTGGGGGTCCTGAGCATTGAAGAACAGTGTGAAACAGGGGTAAACAAGTATGCAGAGCAGCAGATGGACTACAGTCTGTGCGGGTGAACCTGCGTGGACAGTGAATATAGAAACAAATTATTGCAAGGTCTATCACGACACTAGAATTCCATCCAGCTCCTGTTCCAACCCAAATCTAATCAAACAGTGAAAGGATGAATCGGCTGGATCAGGAATTGTCAGACTGCTGTGGGAACTAAAGCCACGGCATGGAAGGAGATGTCCAGGAGCAGAGTGAGTGACCACTGCTGTTCAGTGCTGTAAGATCTTACTCATAGATTGGCCATGGGAAAGTGACTCAGAAGTGCAAATGGTGCAGGACGAGAGAATGTGACCTCATTACTGACCTCTGATCCCTGCCCTTTAGTCTTAAGCTATTTTTCATTAACCACTCGCTGTTATGGTTTCACACAGCTATGTGTAGTTTATCCCAGTCATGGCATTGTCACCGTAGATTACACACAACAATACAAATGTACATGGAATACCTTATCTAAGTGTGTTCGATCACGGTGTGTGGGCTCCCTGCAGCTGCAGTTGCGCTGTAGTGGGAATAGGAATACGATTACATTAGATGGCATTTACTGATGGCCTGTCAGCTCCAGCTATGGTAGGTGCACTTCAAAACCATTTAGAGGCCTTTGGTTGTTACCTCACACCCCATACACCTGGGACCTGAAAAAATAAAGCCGCCTACACAAGGACAGGGAACAAATCAAGTTAGGTACCGTAAAAACCGAGTACTACAAACACAACATTTTCATAGAAATGGGGGCATTTCATGATGTTGTCACACGTCCTGATGTTATTTTATGTTTATGTGAAATTAACATAAACATTCAATGTAGTATTCATTCATTTATTCGTTGTCTGTAACCGGTGGGTCCGGAGCCTACCCAGAATCACTGGGCGCAAGGTAGGAACACACCCTGGAGGGGGCGCCAGTCCTTCACAGGGCAACACATATATTCACTCACACCTACGGACACTTTTGAGTCGCCAGTCCTTACCAACGTGTGTTTTTGGAGCATGGGAGGAAACCGGAGCACCCGGAGGAAACCCACGGAGACCACACCACACTCCTCACAGACAGTCACCCGGAGGAAACCCACGCAGACACAGAGAGAACACACCACACTCCTCACAGACAGTCACCCGGAGGAAACCCACGGAGACACAGGGAGAACACACCACACTCCTCACAGACAGTCACCCGGAGGAAACCCACGCAGACACAGAGAGAACACACCACACTCCTCACAGACAGTCACCCGGAGGAAACCCACACAGACACAGGGAGAACACACCACACTCCTCACAGACAGTCACCCGGAGGAAACCCACGCAGACACAGAGAGAACAAACCACACTCCTCACAGACAGTCACCCGGAGGAAACCCACGCAGACACAGGGAGAACACACCACACTCCTCACAGACAGTCACCCGGAGGAAACCCACGCAGACACAGGGAGAACACACCACACTCCTCACAGACAGTCACCCGGAGCGGGACTAGAACCCCCAACCCTAGATCCCCAGAGCTGTGTGACAGAGACACTACCTGCTGCACCATTGTGCCACTCATTCAATGTACTATACAACCATTAAACATAGAACAAACCACCAAACCATTACTTTCACTTTGAGGCAAAAGACACATAGACTAATTTTATTACTTCTAGTAAGATATTTCTATTATAGGGGTCCTAATTTAGGGCGGCACGGTGGCGCAGCAGGTAGTGTCGCAGTCACACAGCTCCAGGGGCCTGGAGGTTGTGGGTTCGATTCCCGCTCCGGGTGACTGTCTGTGAGGAGTTGGTGTGTTCTCCCCGTGGGTTTCCTCCGGGTGCTCCGGTTTCCTCCCACAGTCCAAAAACACACGTTGCAGGTGGATTGGCGACTCGAAAGTGTCCGTAGGTGTGAGTGTGTGTATGTCTGTGTTGCCCTGTGAAGGACTGGCGTCCCCTCCAGGGTGTATTCCCGCCTTGCGCCCAATGATTCCAGGTAGGCTCTGGACCCCCCGCGACCCTAAATTGGATAAGCGGTTACAGATGGATGGATGGATGGATGGGTCCTAATTTAGCTAACGCTAACCGCATGTGCTTCCCTAACACTTTAACAGCATTCTGACCTGCCTGATAGACATCCATTCCCACTAAGTCCAAAGGGAGTGGACAGAAAAGGACATTTTCCTAGACTTTATTAGCTTTATTAGTTTAGCAAAAAAAAAATCTAGATAGGCTAAATTATCTATATTTTTCAGACAACATTTAAAATGGACATATAAAACAAATCACTCACAAACAAATCATTCTGATATGGGGCTACAACATACACCACCAGTGTTCGTGTCAGGGTGAATGGTGACTCATTACCATTTAAAGGAACAGGCCCTGAAACCGGACATTCTGAACAGGGCCGGTTACACAGAGGGAGAACCCTGCTGTGGGGTTTGATCCGTGTGGTATTTTGACCAAATCTTGTTACCCATGTTTCATTAAGACATCGACTAGAACGTGTCCCCTTTAAGTAGTCGAGAATATTTAGTCTTTGGTACTATCACATAACACCCAGAAAGCACAACTACAATATGTGTATGTTAATTCCTTTACAGGTGTGTTCCTGCCTTTTTGTGGTTGTTCTTGCTAGTTGGGCTTTATGGGTGTGTGGTGCGCCCAGTGATTCCAGGGTGGCTCCGGACCCACCGTGACCAGTCAAATCAATGAATGAATGAATGAATGAATGAAAAACTGATGGTACTGTTGTGTAATGTAACAAAGATATGTGACAAATTGCATTCTACCATTAGTGTGACTATATCAACTGAGACTGAAGTCACTAGAAACACACTCACGCACACACACATATACACACACTGTAGAGAGGCGATGTCAAGGACAGATAACAGATCTAGCCTTGAACCATACTGTGTATATATACACATCCTGATGGAAATAAGTTGCCTGCAAATAAAGACAGAGCAAATACAGCCATATCTTAAGAACATTCACTTCCTAATAGATATCTAATTGTAGTTAGCCTCCTTTTCGAAACAGGTCTTTTTCTCCTGTTCATAAGTGGATAGCAGCGCTGTTTCAGACAGGGAGAAATAGCTGCGGATCTTAATTAACCTCTCTGACTGTAAAACGGCTCTGCTCGGGTGCACAATAGCACAGTTAAAACTAACGTCTGGAAATAGTGCTCCTATACAATGGGCCAGACAGGCTGTTAGCCTGCAGTAATGCAATTAGCCCTGTTGCAGAGGTGACCCCTGTTCAGTTACATGCTTTAGCATAGTTTCATTCAGAAAGGAGTTGATGGGAAAGCTTGGAAAAGGCCAGCACATAGGGGAAAAAATGGCCTTTTCCTGGAAGCTGTGGCTGGAATGAGGGGTGTTATGTTGAAGTTAGCATACTGGACTCCTGCATTCTTCAGAGAGGGGGAGGGGGACTGTGTGTGTTGTCTGTTGGAAGGGAGATATACATGTAAGCTTGTTGGTTATGTTTTAAATATGTGCGCACACGTGTGTGTGTTGTGTTTGACGTGATTCTACGTAGCTACCTCTCTGTTTCACCGTTTGCAGTTGTGTTAGCGAGGCTAGCTGTGCGATTTGTCACTGTTGATGTTCATACATGCCTTCAGGCGTATTGCTGATCTCACCAGATCTCGCAGGATTTGCCCAGAGAGAGAGAGAGAGAGAGAGAACTGAAACCTGAGCCATAACTCAGATTGAAATGAAAAGGCAAATCAGCACAATCTAATTAACTAAGCGGCTCAGCTGTTTAACTCCTAGCCTCCTTTTGGCTTTCTGAGGTTGGGTGGAGACCTCAGAGGTCTTCTATATTTCAAAGTATGTCACTAATTATGGAGAAGACACACACACAAACTCTCTCTCACACTGGCTGAGTTCCTCAGGGGAGGTAATATCCCTCACACTCCTTCCGTTTACCCTGCAAACCCAATCAGCTCCCCCAGTTCTCCTTACACTCCACGTAATACCATTTACTTCCTGCCACATTAAAGCTAATCTTTTTATTGCAGTGAGCGAGAGGAGAGAGAAATAGTCTGCTGCTTGTGTGTGTGTGTGTGTGCAGAGAGAATGAGAGAGAGAGAGAGAGAGGCCGACGCCGCTACACACCATCAGCCCCCTCCCCACAGCCTACTTTTGATTAAAGAGGGGGGAGAAACAGCCGACTGATCCACTTTGTAGTTTTTAATCATCTCTGAGTATTAGCATGTTTGGCAGATAAGAAGACAAATAAAAATGAAATTTCAAATCCGCAAATAAACAAATGCAATTATCTATGGAAATGAAATGTAGAGGGAGGGGGTAGTAAACAGACTATGAGATTATTGGTGTACTGCACTAGGCTAAGCTTTTGTTTTTTCCTGTGCTGAACAGATAGAGTAGGTCTTATCCGCTATCTACTGGAGGAGGGAAGATTCAGAAAGGCCCCAGAGGGCTGTTCGGGCTCCGTGCCAGTTTGGAAAAGTCTGCCTGTCAGTGTCTTTGATGCAGGATCTTGCAGGACTAATGGTCACCCTGCAACTGTTGCTGTGTGTATTTACAGTGTTGTCTAAAAGCCAGGGACCACCAGTGAAAACTGAAAAATTAACTCAGAATATTAAGAAGCTAAATAGAATTTTTCAGATTTTAGTTAGTGTTTAGTTTGTGAACACTTTGACTTTCCAGTTTTATAGCTTCTAGTTTGTTCTAGCAATTGATGGCGATGTTCTATTGCTTGGTACTTACTTAACATGGCTCTACATGATTTCAACTCCCCACGAAATGTAGCTGGTGACATCGCAAAACCCAGACTCTAACAGGAACCACAAGCTTTGGGAACCACAACAATGGCAGCACTAACGCTAAGCGCACTGCAGGTTTACACGTCACGTTTAGTCTTTACTCGGCTTGCTGCGGAACCACGTACCAGGTTTAGAAAGCAAAGATGTAAAAGCAAAAAAAGTGGAGCCAATCCAAGCCGAGTAGGTACTGTGCAGTGGAAAAGCACCATTAGAAGTTGGTTTCGTTTTCTGCGTTTCACAATCCCAAGCACATTCAGTGGCTCATGAAACTGGCTTGTAACTCACTCAGTGATTCATGCATACTATTGTTTAGAAACTATTCAGCGTACAGCATTAAATGCACTGTGATCTGGTGAAACCAGATATTTAGGTGGTCCTCCAGGTCGTAGATGATATTAAAACCTTAGAAATCAAGGGTGGTCTCTGACATTTGTACAGCGCTGTACGTCTGGGGGGCCATTTGTGCTTTCTCATGCGTGTGGCTCGCAGTGGTGGAGAGTGTGTTCGTATGTGAGTGTGTGCTTGTGTCGGGGAGTTTGAGAGAGACCTCGCGTGCGTCTGTCGGATTTTGTTCCTTCATCATAAGCAGTTTAAAAGCCCCAGTGACAGACCTCACAGCTGGACTGACAGCTCCAGCAAAGAAAGAGAGCCTTTCTTGTCGTGTCCTTCAAAGCTGCATGAATATTGCTGTTGGCCCGGGGGGGTGGGGGGGGGGTGGGGGGGGTCGCGGATGTCAGAACACAAGGATGTGCATTGTTTGGCTCTGCACGCCGTCACTGGAGTCACCCCGGAGTGGAAGGATTCTCTCCAGGAGACTGTCGCTGTTGTACTCCATGTTTCTCACAATAATTTCATATCAGAAACAGCATCCATGTTACACATCAACAATGTCACCGCAGCAGCCGTCACTCACAGGAATGTGTCATGGAGAATCCGATTGGCCAAGAGATTTTTCCCCTTGCGCTTAATGTGATTGATTGGCCAACTCTTGCTTGGTGTCTAGAGCTTACACCTTTAATTTAGCTACAATTGTGCTAAGCTAATGCTCATATGTTGTGTAGGAACTGTACTGTGATAGGGGCATGGAACATCGCTGCCACGCAGCTCCAGAGTCCTGGGGTCCTGGGTTTGTTCCTTGCCTCCATTCACTGTCCGTTCTCCCAGTATCAGCATGGGTTTCCTCCAAGAGTCTGCGTACTTCACAGTTTTTCACACACAGGCGTGAGCATATGATCCACTGTTATGGACTGGAACCCTGTTCAGTGCGTGTTCCTGCTTTGCGTCTAGGGACTCCAGGTAGGCTTCAGATCTCTCTGAGCAGAATTAAGGGCTTGCAGCAAATGAATGAAAGAACTCGATTAAAGGGACACTATGTAAGGTTTGGTATTTTTACTCCTGGGCTCTCCCTACAGTTGTAGCTTGTAGTTTACTTTTACAGAACTGCCCATAAATCAAGAGCGAAAGGGACGAGGTGGTTTCCTACCCTCCTTTCAAACTTACATAGTGCAGTTTCTGCAGTGCTGAACTCAGTGTAGCAACGACCGAGGCCCTGTTCTCTGTATTACAGCTTAGTGAAGCATCACAACGAGTTTGAAGCTGTATTTTTGAGCTAAAAATACTACCTAGTGTTGCTTTAAACCATCACACACTTGGCCACAAACCAAGTTCAGCTGTTAAGGTGGATCGTTCCATTAAAGGTATTTGTCACTCAAAGCAAAGGCTGTGCTAGAAATCAATAGGAGCAATCAGCGGGGGCTCATTAGCACCACTTTGCAAATGAGATGATGCCAATTGATTGGCAATACATTAACTGTTAGCCTTGTTATACCGGGGAAATGTCCTCTTAACTATAGTAATAGAAACACAAAGCTACTTATTTTAGAAACAGTGAAAACAGGGCAGACTCATAGACCACTAACACACTAAACCCAGCGTCATTGCTCACAGTGCTATCAGTGGTTTTGTCACTGCCACATGTAATTTGTGCCCAGTCCTGCCAACCGAACACTGCAGCTCTTTGTTCTGAATAAACACATTGTCGCTACATAGCGCAGTGTCCAGCTCCTGCTGCCTCCTTCCTGAAATGTCTCTAGCAGATTGTGCTGGAATTCAGCAGACCGGTGCAGAAACGTCCAGAAGGAGGTGTATTGAGAGCGGCTGGGAGAAAAATAGCAGTCTAACCTGGATCCAGGAGCAGATGGGATTTCCATATTCTCCTACAGTGACCCACATCTGCAGTGAATGGCGGCTGTGTACTGGAGGGTCCGGGTTGGACCGGGTCATGGTCGGAGTGACGCGGACGTCCTGCCCGGCTGGACTTGGGGCAAGAGGGGGCAAGAGCAGCAGGGCGCTGAGTGTGAGAGTGTGTCTATGGAGTAGAATAGTGTGTTGGTGTGAGGAATGCTCTGGCAGCCCGACCCAAAGGAGAGCAGGCCATGCAGACACAATGAGCCCACTGTCTCATACACACGCGCACACACACTGTCTAGAACTCTCAGAAACATATATGTAAATTTAGGTCACATGGTCAAATATCTTGCATATCAACTGATAATGAAAATCACCACTTAAGGGCTTAGCGATAAATTATAGTTGTATTAGAGATTATTTTATAAATTGTCCACAGATGTGAGTGTGTGAGTGACTGGGTGAGTGTGTGAAACTGTCCACAGGTGTGAGTGTGTGAGTGACTGGGTGAGTGTGTGAAACTGTCCACAGGTGTGAGTGTGTGAGTGACTGGGTGAGTGTGTGAAACTGTCCACAGGTGTGAGTGTGTGAGTGAGTGACTGGGTGAGTGTGTGAGTGACTGGTGAGTGTGTGAAACTGTCCACAGGTGTGAGTGTGTGAGTGAGTGACTGGGTGAGTGTGTGAGTGAATGTGTGAAACTGTCCATAGGTGTGTGTGTATGAGTGACAGGGTGAGTGTGTGAAACTGTTCACAGGTGTGAGTGAGTGTGTGAGTGACTGGGTGAGTGTGTGAAACTGTCCACAGGTGTGAGTGTGTGAGTGACTGGGTGAGTGTGTGAAACTGTCCACAGGTGTGAGTGTGTGAGTGAGTGACTGGGTGAGTGTGTGAGTGACTGGTGAGTGTGTGAAACTGTCCACAGGTGTGAGTGTGTGAGTGAGTGACTGGGTGAGTGTGTGAGTGAATGTGTGAAACTGTCCATAGGTGTGTGTGTATGAGTGACAGGGTGAGTGTGTGAAACTGTTCACAGGTGTGAGTGAGTGTGTGAGTGACTGGGTGAGTGTGTGAAACTGTCCACAGGTGTGAGTGTGTGAGTGACTGGGTGAGTGTGTGAAACTGTCCACAGGTGTGAGTGTGTGAGTGACTGGGTGAGTGTGTGAAACTGTTCACAGGTGTGAGTGAGTGTGTGAGTGACTGGGTGAGTGTGTGAGTAAATGTGTGAAACTGTCCATAGGTGTGTGTGTATGAGTGACAGGGTGAGTGTGTGAAACTGTTCACAGGTGTGAGTGAGTGTGTGAGTGACTGGGTGAGTGTGACTGGTGCTCTCTCCAGGGTGTGCTCCTGTCCTGTAGGATTCTGGTTAGGCTCCGGACCCATCACAACACGAACCAAGAGGGCGTTCTTACAAAAGATTAATTGATAAATGAAGGAACTAATTTTCCGTTATGAGTTAATTTAATTTTAGCACAAGTTTCTCACAGTTTAGAATGTCCTGCAGAAAAAAAAGTGGTGCTAAAGCAGAATTGTTTATTATCATTTTGCTTTTAAACTGTTGCTCCTTGTGCATTAAAAACTGTGGGAGTTTGTGTTCCCCGTGGATTTAGTGAAGTTTTGCTTGTGGCAAATTTCAGGAAACAGAGTCAAAGCGTAGCAGCGGCTCTGTCACGTTCCTTTGTTCCAGCATTTGTACAAAAGTGGGTTTGCTGATGCATTTGAAACACTGCGGGGCGTTTAAACCACGGTTTACTTTTGTAAATGCACCTGAACACAGCATGTTGTGGATAATACACTGGAATATAACAGATCACATGTGGTCCGGCTTAATTAAGCAGTACCTGGCTCAGTTAAATATCCTGGGAACTCTAAAATGGTTCTTTTTCAGGCCTCAGATTTGAGTAGGAACAATTTTGGACCTTGAAGAAAACGCTTCTGCATCACATCCAACACTAAAAGCTAGTTTTGATTGATCATTTTTATCGTTATAATTAACGAATAGATTCGTAGCTTCATTTCGAGGAAAGCACGGTGCAGTGCTCCAGTGCTCACATACGTACGTGCGCATGCTGCACATATTCATATTATTTAAATCTGTGTCACAACACTTCATGCATAAGCAAACAGCCGAGGTGTTAGCGATATTAGGCTCATTTGCATGGTTGTCACGGTTGGAGGCAGGTATTTAAGGCAGGTTTATCTGAGCTGTCTGCAGCGGAGTGGTGGAGGGTGGGGTTAGCAGCTCCCGGTGGAGGAGGGGGCTCATTAGGTGATGGATGAAGGCCGGAGGAGGGGCGCTAATTGAAATGGCGCCTGATGTGATAGACTAACACACACACACACACACACACACAAGTGACAGCTCTGATTGCACTTCAGCTTAGCTCCCTGACAGAGACGAAGAGCTAAGACCTATCACTAACATCCGAGGAGGAAAAGTGTATATAAGTGTGTTATTGTGTGTGTGTGTGTGTGTGTGTGTGTGTGTGCACCAAAAACCTTCCTAGTAACTGTGCCATAGGGCGAGATGGAGTGCGGCTCAATTGCCATGGAGATGAGACACCACATCCCTCAGCCTAAGAAAGCAGCCGCTATGTAAAGATAAGAGCTGCGGATTCCCAGAGCGTATTAAATCGGTAGGGAAGCTTTTTGATGTGCCATCAGCCATGCTCTTTAATTCATGGCACTTCCATTCCAGCTGAATCACTTCTCTTTGGTTAGTGCTTTTCCACTTTTCCTGATCAAGATCCACCTTCACACAGCCCTGCTGGAATATGAAATATTAAAGGGGTAGTTTAGCAGTTTACACTACTTTTCTTTCCACAGAAAATGAAGGAATTTGGTGAAAAATATTTTATCTCTGAAGTTTTATTTTTGACATGGTGCTACAAGATTAAAATATAACCAGCATTGGAACTGTATACTTCACCCAGTCACTCACACACACACACACACACACACACACACACACACACACCTGTGGAGAGTTTCACACATTCACCCAGTCACTCACACACACACACACACACACACCTGTGGAGAGTTTCATACACTCACCCAGTCACTCTCACACACACACACACACACACACACACACACACACCTGTGGAGAGTTTCACACATTCACCCAGTCACTCACACACACACACACACACACACACACACACCTGTGGAGAGTTTCATACACTCACCCAGTCACTCTCACACACACACACACCTGTGGGGGGTTTCACACATTCACCCAGTCACTCACACACACACACACCTGTGGAGAGTTTCATACACTCACCCAGTCACTCTCACACACACACACACACACACAGACACACCTGTGGAGAGTTTCATACACTCACCCAGTCACTCACACACACACACACACCTGTGGACAGTTTCATACACTCACCCAGTCACTCACACACATACACACACCTGTGGACAGTTTCATACACTCACCCAGTCACTCACACACACACACACACCTGTGGACAGTTTCATACACTCACCCAGTCACTCACACACACACAGACACACCTGTGGAGAGTTTCATACACTCACCCAGTCACTCACACACACACACACACCTGTGGACAGTTTCATACACTCACCCAGTCACTCACACACACACACACACCTGTGGACAGTTTCATACACTCACCCAGTCACTCACACACACACACACACCTGTGGACAGTTTCATACACTCACCCAGTCACTCACACACCTGTGGAGAGTTTTACACATTCACCCTGTCACTCACACATTCACACCTGTGGAGAGACCCAGATTACTAATTAGTTACAAGCATGAAAAACAACTGAAGCAGATACAGATATGCACCACGTAAAAGCATAAGCAGATATGTTTAAGATGAAGGTTGTGGGTTCAAGTCCCGCTCCGGGTGACTGTCTGTGAGGAGTGTGGTGTGTTCTCTCTGTGTCTGCGTGGGTTTCCTCCGGGTGACTGTCTGTGAGGAGTGTGGCGTGTTCTCTCTGTGTCTGCGTGGGTTTCCTCCGGGTGACTGTCTGTGAGGAGTGTGGTGTGTTCTCCCTGTGTCTGTGTGGGTTTCCTCCGGGTGACTGTCTGTGAGGAGTGTAGTGTGTTCTCCCTGTGTCTGTGTGGGTTTCCTCCGGGTGACTGTCTGTGAGGAGTGTGGTGTGTTCTCTCTGTGTCTGCGTGGGTTTCCTCCGGGTGACTGTCTGTGAGGAGTGTGGTGTGTTCTCCCTGTGTCTGCGTGGGTTTCCTCCGGGTGACTGTCTGTGAGGAGTGTGGTGTGTTCTCTCTGTGTCTGCGTGGATTTCCTCCGGGTGACTGTCTGTGAGGAGTGTGGCGTGTTCTCTCTGTGTCTGCGTGGGTTTCCTCCGGGTGCTCCGGTGTCCTCCCAAAGTCCAAAAACACACGTTGGTAGGTGGATTGCAGACTCAAAAGTGTCCGTAGGTGTGAGTAAATGTGTGAGTGTGTGTTGCCCTGTGAAGGACAGGAGCCCACTCCAGGGTGTCTTCTTGCTTTGTGCCCATGAACTGGATAAGGCTTAGTAAGAGCTTTATTTGTCATTGTACATGGTGCAGCGAAATTCCGACCGTGCAAACAACAGACAACACACATCCACAAAGCATTCAACGAGTTTATAATGTAGCGTATACTGTATTAATACTGCATATAGTAGCAGCAATTTGGTAAAGTAAATAAATAGCAGATGAGGAAGAGAGGAATAGTCCAAGACATAAATGAATGAGTTCTTAAAGGTTTGGGAATGCAGAGGGGGGTAATGGATGAAACAGCTCTGGGAAAGAGACTGTTCCTTTGTCCTGTACAGACAATGAATGGATGAATGAATGAAAACGTTTAGAGACAAGTAAAATGCATATTGCAAATATCTAGATCAATAGGATTAAAAACAAAAGGCCAGTTAACATGTTTCCAGGTTGTAAAACTGATTCTGAAAGGGCTGGACCCGGCTTGACCTCCTGACCTTCTCCCTCCCTTGTATGAGTGTTAACAGTGATGTCATGCACGGATATTTGTCTTTTTCAAGACAATGTGACCTCGAAGAACAGCACAGAAGGAAAGACTTGTGGACATCTGAGAGACACCCGTGACACTACGCTGACACATTTCAGGAATCCACACTGAGACTTTTTAAAGCACAGATGAAGCACGGGATTAGACTGCATCTTAAACACAGCGAGGCCCTGATGCAGATGATAGGTCAAATACCATCAAATCAAAACAGCTGAAATTTCATTTTATCTTCATTGAGCTGCAGTGTGAGAAATCATCTCTGCAACATCCACGTCCACGTAGAGCCGAAACTGTCCCTGTGCTTGTAGAGCGAGTTTGGGGCTATGTACCAGGTTAGATTTGTGCTGTTGAAGTAAATCTGCCTTTCACAACTAGTACAATATCCCTGTTAATTGTGTAGCTGCAGTGGAAGAGGGGGAGTTATATAAGACGTAAACTCGCAGTGGAAAAAGGGGCAGAGAGAAAGGCCAGACAGTGGAGAAAAGACAGGAATTTTGGGAGACGAAAGGAAAAGATGTGGACAAAGTAGCAGTGGGGGAGGTGTGTGTGTGTGTGTGTGTGTGTGTGTGTGTGTATACAAGGGGGAAGAAAAACTAATGTCTGTTTCCCTCGCAGGTCCACACGGAGGCTCCTTAAACATTCCTCACAGGCAAAGGATGGAGGGAGGGGGAGTAGCATTAACATAAGAAGGACCTCCTCAGCCAATCAGAGCGCAGGGAGAGGGAATGCCAGGACTGAGCAGGAACAGGGAGGGTGTCGGGTTACGGGACATTCTGACCGCCCTCCTCTAGCCTGAGAGCGCGAGAGAGAGAGAGAGAGGGATAGAGCAAAGGACAGACAGAGAGAGAGAGAGAGAAAAGGAAAAGAGAAGTATACAGGACAGACTCATTCTTGGCCTGTGAGATCACGGAATAGGACTATGTGTGCCCGTCTGCCATGACTTTATGACTTCTTTCTTTTTGCTCGGGCCTAGACAGCGCGTGGAACTTTGGGACTGGAGGTGGCCGGTCTTGGGGGGGGTCTTTTTCTTTTCTTTTCCTTCCCTTTATTGTGTTTGTTTCCCCTGGGGTCAAACCTCGGGGCCATCGAGAGCGGTCTGGACTCCCCGAGACTCCCACAGCGGCCCTGAAAATGAATTACCTGGTGAGTGAGTGTGATATAAGAGTACGTGTGTGTACGTGATGGTGGCTCTGTGCAGTTACTCTCCTGCTGTGGAGGAGCCTGTGGAGTCAGCAGGCTGAGGAGAGTGAACACTGGGGAACTGTTTTATTCTATTCTAATGCCTTTTGTTGAACCTCAGCAGGGGTTGTGTGTGTGTGTTGTGTCTGTACTCTCTGAGCTTGTGTACTGTGTGACTTGTAAACGTCTCTGTGCTTTCTCACAACCCTCTGGTTTCTAAAACATATTATTAGTTGGAAAAACAGACTTGCCAGAGGAGGTAGAATGGAAAACATGTAGACGTGTCCTTCCTCAGCCCTTTAGAGGTAGAGCCTGGATTGCTGTGTGTGCTGGGAGTTTAGCTTTTCTCTTTTTTTTTGGACCAGCTTTTTCTTCAGGAGCAGCGAGTCGAGCACTTTCAGAAAGAGCTGTGTGTGTGTGTCTCTGTGTGTGTGTGTTCGGAGCTGAGAGAGTGGAACCGGAGCCATGGAGGCACAGCGCTGCTGAGTCAGGAGAAAGTTGAAAGATTAAGGTTTTATTATAGAGGGGCGTGCAAGGAGACTAAGAGAGAGAGAGAGAGAGAGAGAGAGAGAAATTGGTTGCAGAGGCCAGGCCAGAGTCTTGGCAAGCGGCATCCGTTCCTTGCTATTGTTTGAAAGTGTTGGCACGCAGTCAGCTTGTAAGGGCAGGAATGACACAGTGCTTTGGTATTTGGAAGCAAGAGCTGGGACGGACATTTGTTTCCGTCTTAGAAGACTTTGCTCTCTGAGGCTGACCCCCTGCGTGGCCTTGGGATATTCCCCAAAGAGTTTTACGTCTGTCATCACGGCATCAGCCGTCTTCATGCCATATTTGATCATCTTGGGCTCGACAGAAGAGAGCAACACTTCGCCTGGAGTCAAACATATTTCTCGACAGTGGAAAGCTTTGGTCTAAATAAGGAGTTTGAGCCAATTTTGGAACTCTTGAAGATATTTATAAAGCTGTAAACATGTTCTTCCACTTTGTGACGAGGAATAAGCTTTTGTTCCTGTCACGGATGCTGTTTTAGTAGCTTCTTAAGGTGTATCTGTCGAGCTCTGAGCCACCGCATGAATAAATCAGGCAGAGGTAGGCGTCTGAACTGGATTCCCTAATTAAATCGCCCCTGTAACTGATGGAGCTTGGCTCATTGGGCTGATCCTGAATCAGCAGCTAAATAAAGAGTGCTGGCTCATGTTGGCCGTGAGCGTAGGCCCCTGAGAAAGAAGAGAAGGAGACGGAGAGAGGCCTTTCTTCTAAACTCCTGCCGTGGACCACTGACTCACCCCTGACTCACGCCCACCCTCTGGGGTAAGAGAGGGTGGAATTCCCCCCGCCCCCACTCAGAGTCCTGGAGGTCCCAGAGACGCTGCCTGCTCCTCGTCCCTCGCTAATTATTAGTGGAAGTGATAGTACTTTCAAGGTAGAAGGTCCGCTCCTGTGTTGATCTGGAATCAGTGATATGGGGCATACATGGAACGGGAGGCTAAGATCTTGATTAAACCTGGATCCACATCGAAGGGCATGTTTTTCCCAGAATTATGACTCATGTGATAGGCTTCAGGTTTACTCAGGGAGGGATTGGCAGGTGAGTTCATGTCACCTTTGAGGGTTAATAAAGGAGTGGAGCTGGTGTTAGTGTTAGTCGTTGCCCTGTGGTCTGGCTATAATTTAACTAGAGTGCTGCTATGAGTAAGACGTGGTAACACGGTCAGGGCTCCACCTCACACAATAGTATCTACCTGGGCAGGTGTGCATACAAAAGGATGTTGTTCCAGTGTTGCTAAAAATGTCCTCTTTAACAAAAGCTTTGTTCGTCTGGTTTGGAGTTGACTAACTCCTCTAACTTTCTTGGTAATTGGTCGCGGCAAATAGCTCTGTCATTTTTAACGGTAGAATATTGGGACGTTTACTTTTGTAGTTAAAGAAACACTAGGTGAGACTAGGTGTTTTTGCTTGTGGGCTCCCCCTATAGGTGTAAAGTGTATTTCACTTTTACAGCACTGTCCTGAAACCGAGAGGGAGGTGAAGTGTGGGGAAGAGTGGCTTCCTACCCTCCTCCAAAAGATACATAGTGCAGTTTCTGCAGTGCCAAGTCAAAAACAGAAGCTCTGTTCACCTTATTTCCTCTTAGTGGCGCTTCACAATGATTTTGCAGCTGCAATTTTAAGGTACAATGACTACCCAGTGTTGCTTTAAGAGTGGATTGTTCATCCTCCACTGATTGAATGTAGAAAATAGTGACTAGTGAATTCAGTTGTAATGTAAATTTATAAAAATGTATATGGAATTAAAGTCTATTTTGAAAAATTATTTTCCTCCAGCTCTGTTTTCCCCCTCATCTGTCTGTCTCTCTCTCTCTCTCTCTCTCTCTCTCTCTCTCTCTCTCTGTGTGTCTCTCTCACTCTCACTCTCTCTTTCTCTCTGTCTCTCTCTCTCACTGTTGCTCTCTCCCTTTCTCTGTCTCTCTCTCTCTCTCTCTCTCTCTCTCTCTCTCTGTCTCTCTCTCTCTCCCTCTGTGTCTCTCTCTCTCTCTCTCTCTCTCTCTCTCTCTCTCTCTCTCTCACTCTCTCTCTCTCTCCTTATCTCCCAGATAGAGAATGACAGAGAAAGCTCTGATAGGGATCTGATCACA
This sequence comes from Hoplias malabaricus, assembly GCF_029633855.1. Classification (NCBI taxonomy): domain Eukaryota; kingdom Metazoa; phylum Chordata; class Actinopteri; order Characiformes; family Erythrinidae; genus Hoplias; species Hoplias malabaricus. The sequence goes on from NC_089810.1 coordinate 5,587,803, forward strand.
GCACTACTGCTAGGGCAAAGCTAATGGACTCCTGCCATTGGAAGATATGGGCCGTGCTATGGCTTTTTTCATCCTACCGTAGCAGTAGCATGTTAGCTTGGCCTCAGAGTTTAATAGTTTGGCCTCAGAGAGAAGAAAGAAGCTTCTGAAAGAAGCAAACACTATTCAGGGATTTGAAACTCTGTAATGAAGCAATCGAATGTATTTATGTTGTAAAAAAAACAAAACAAAAGACAGTGGCTTCAGAAAGCTTCAGAATTTCTCTCCAAACTCTGCTTAGCAACTCGACATAAAGTGCTAATGTCTTAAGAAGTCTCTAAACAATGGTCTTTTTCACAGTGAAGCCGTTTGATTTTCAACACCACGGGCTGAAGTTTTTTCCTGTCTTTGTATCCTAATCCTCCTTGAGTTCCTGGACCCTTCGGAGCGACCGGACCGCTGGAATGTTGGACTGAGGTCATGGCGATACTCTGAGCCAGAGAGGAATCACTGCAGTTTTATGAAAGCCTGACATTTCTGGGTTTATCGCTAGGAATCAACAGAATCCTGGCCTTGTTTTCAGCGTGATTTCTCAACTCAGTGACGAGGAAGAAAATGTCTCCCCCATGCGCAACAGCTAGCTTGAGCTAGTTAGCGCAACAACGTGCCTTGTCCTTATTGCCTACATATGGTTTTCGTTCTAAGTTCTCGACGCTCCTCGATGCTTAAATCTCCCGTCTTTGATATAGGAAGCTGTTTTCATTCAGCTGAAATGTACAGCATGTGCGCTACTGTTTCAAAGACGGTCATTTCTCGAAGCTGTGTGAGTACAGCTCAGCGATCTTTTGCCAGAACCTCAGAGCTTATAACCAACCACCATTTAAGCAAACAATTAAAGGCTTGGGAATATTCTTCTTAATGTCACGGACGGTGGCTGTGTGCTTGCAAGTTAAAAATAAATCCAAGTCTGTGTTAGCAAATCCTGGGCTGCCCTTGCGTTCTAAATGGCAAAGCCTGTTTTTAAAGGCTTACAGGGATGTGTTTTGACCAAATACAAGCGACGTGTCAGTCGAGGAAAGCCGCTGCAAGTGGGCAGCAAGCCAGCACTTGACTATAGCCTGTAGCTACAAGAACGGGACTTGTTTTCTTACCAGTGACACACACACTCACCTAGGCGGAAAAGGAGAGCCAGGCTTTTGTTTTTCTGCCGCCTTAAGGAAGGCATGATCATTCACTCCTCTGTAGCGAGGCTGTTAGGTGTGTGTGCGAGTGTGTTTGTGTTATTTTCAGGGATAACTGAAATTAGGAAGAGGCCAGTGTTTTGATGTCCTTGTCTGGGTGTTTTTTGGTTTGTCTGGGTTTGTCTCCATGATTCAATGCAGTGGGGTGTGAAAACAGTGTGTGACGTGTTTGCCAGGTGTGTGTGTGTGTGTGTGTGTTTTAATGCCTGTTGTAATAGAAAGCTCTATGACAGAGTGGAATGTGGGGTAATGGAGGAGGTGAATAGGGGCTGAGGAATGCTCTGGTAAGTGGGCCGCTGGCAAGCTGGAGCGAAGCAATGTGCCTAGACTTGTGGAGGGAATCAGGCTCGAACACACACACACACACACACACACACACACACACACACACACACACACAGATGCAAATATCCTCCAATACATTTTCTATTCCTATTCTCCATTACTGATCATATGTCTTCACATCCTTTATCCACACTCTCTCACACACTCTCAAACACACCCAGACGTACATGAACACACCGACATTTAGCTCCAAAGCGCCTTCCCTTTTTTCCATTTCTCTTGTGGCTTGTTGTTACCGCTCAAGTTGGGTCTTGCCTGTAGCAAACACAGCCCATTTACTTCTGAAACTAGAGCAGGCCACTATTGTCCTTCTCTGAAAGTAGCTCAAGCCAACCGAGGCGTTTTGCTAGTGCCTTTTTGATAGTAAAAGGTCTTGTCTCTTTGTAAATGCTCTATGCTCTATTTCCGAAGTGAAGCCTCCATCCACAGTATTTTAGGCATCACTTTCTGCTCAGAGATTTTCTCCAGAACGCACCTGTTTAGTAATGCAAGACGTTTCACATCCATTTCCAGCTACATCCACCCACACTCTTAAATTTTCAGGTGCCTGGGCTGACAGGAGCAGGGCTTATTCAGGTTCATGAATCACCTTCCAGTGAATGATTCTTTAAAGAATGTTATATTTATGACACTGCAGAGGCAACAAGTCCTGGCCTCTGCGACCCTGTATAAACCCTATATAATAATGTACACTGGATTAGGAACTCCCGCCTTGTTTCTACACTCATTGACGACACAGGAGCACTTTGTAGTTCTTCAAATACAGATTGTAGTCCATCTGTTGCTCTGCATACTTTATTGGCTCCCTTTCTCCCTACTCTTCAACGCTCAGGACCCCCCACAGAGCAGGTGTGATGTGGTGGTCGATCGTTCTCAGCGCTGCAGTGACACTGACGTGGTGGTGGTGTGTTAGTGTGTGTTGTGCTGGTGTAGAGTGGATCAGACACAGCAGTGCTGCTGGAGTTTTTAAACCCTGTGTCCACTCTCTGTCCACTCTGTGAGACACTCCTCCCTCGTTGGTCCACCTTGTAGATGTAGAGTCAGAGACAGTAGCTCATCTGTCGCTGCACAGTGTGTGTCGCTCGTCCTCTAGTCCTTCATCAGTGACACAGGACGCTGTCAGCTGGATGTTTTTGGTCGGTGGACTGTTCTCAGTCCAGACACTGAGGGGTTTAAAAACTCCAGCAGCACTGCTGTGTCTGATCCACTCTACACCAGCACAACACACACTAACACACCACCACCACCACTACGTTTGTGTTATGATGGGTCCTGGCCATTGAAGAAAAGTGAGAAAGTGGAGCTATTAACCATGTATTCTAATTGTTTGTATGTGATTCTTCAGCGTAACTATTTTGATCCAACACCTAATCACTGTTTAAATTAAATCAGGGGCTGCTGAGGAAATTGAATAAACTGCTGCTGTGGCCTGAGATGTTTCTGATTCAGATTTTAATCATGTACACACAGCCCGGATTGTGCTTTCATCCGTAGCTCCACTTGGCTTTCCTTGACCTTGTTGATCTTGGGATGAGCTTTCAGGTGTGTGCTCTGCGTCTGCGTCACACGGTACACTCAGAAGAGCCGATAAGGGTGAAAACACCCGTCTGTGTCTGACTCAGTCCCCTCTCTCAGCTCACTGGGAGTTTCAGAGCGTGACGACTTTCCGTCCAGTCTGATCTCACTGTCTGATAACAGTGTGTGTGTGTGTGCCTGTTAAAGCTCACTCTAATCACTGTCTTGTTGCTGTCTCTCCTAACTCCTGCTTACCCAACCTGCAGATCCCCACAAATCACACGACAGCAGCTAGGAACTGAGGGCTAATAGCATGCACAGTGTTGAGGCTATAGGCCTGCTCTCCTGGTCTCGCTGTGTGAAACCATATTTAGGCTACACAGCCCAGAGAACATAACATTCATCTACAGCCTGTGTGCTGGAGCGGTCAGGCTCAGCTGCCTGTGAGAGGCAGGGACAACGGTGTTTTGTACATTGCATCCACCTGCTTTGAAGCTAATAAAGCTTTTGTTGGTGGAGGTGGTGTTTGCTCACACGGCTGGTGGGAGTGACTGAAGGGAGCCGTCAGAACACACGCATAACACAAGTGTAGCATTTCATCTGGAGTTTTCTGATGGTGCTTTTTCGTTAATTAATACCCGCTGTACTCGACTCGGCTCTGGCTTTCTTGATATTCCAGTAGGTAAAACTGGTTCCTGGTACCTGCAACTGGTTCTTTTTTTAGTATCTGATCTCTCATGGTTCCAAGCGAGACGTGTAAACCTTATAGAGCCCTGATTGGCCAGTGACGTCAATAACGCAGACGACCAGCACCAACTCTCCATCTGTAAAATCTCCAGCTGCAGCAGAGATCACGTTTGTTTTTATCCGACTCACGACGGCAGCTCGTAAAATGACGGCGTGGTCTTTTGAAGAGGTTCAAACGCTCCTTGGATCGGTGGCCGACGAAAGAATCCAGCGAGAGCTGAATGCTGCAACAAGGAAGGAACAAGCAGTGAGCGTAGACTGACAGAGCTCATACAGCGTGTGCTGGAGAGAGACTGAGGATGTGTGAAACGGCAAAAGGCTACAGCAAACTCAGCATAAGCTTGGCCTCCTTCACCTGGAGTCCTGACCTTTTTAATCTTGGGCTCTGTGCACTTCAAACTTACACTTGGCTGTTATCACCAGGCATAAGGCATCAGCCCCTGAGACTTACAGAGAACCTGCTGTTTGTTTAATAATAAGAAGTAAATGGGAGTCTAATAAAGGTGGATAATAACTATAATAATATTTGTGAGCGCTGTGATATTTTTTCTGAGGTTTCTGTAGAGTTGTGAGAGCAGGGCGCACACTCGTGCCCTTCCTTTGCCCTTGGGGCTTAAACACACACACACACACACACACACAATACCCATGCCTTGCTGACTTTACTAATGTTTGTTCCATGTAAAGGCAAAAGACAAAAGCTGCCCCCAAAACACACACACACACACACGGCTCTGTTGCTCCCTGCCTTCCCATTCATTGACCTGTCTGCACTGAGCGCGCTCCACCAGCTGCCACATTATTTCCTGCTCAGTGGCCGTGTCTGAATGGACAGCACAACCCTTTCCTTCCCTTCTCGCAACTCTACATCCCTCCATCCTTTCTCTCTCTCCCTCTGTCGCCTTCTCAACTTTGCTTTCACTCACTTCACTCCTTATCTTATCACTCCTTCCCCTTTCTCTTTCTCTTTCTCCTAAACACCCCACCCCTTCTCAGTCTCCGCAACGTTTCGCCCCTCTCCTGCTCGCGGCTCTTTTAAATGCAAATGGATGAACTTTTAGTGCCTTGGATGATGCATTTTCTTTTCTTTTCCAATCTCTCGCTCCTCCTCCTCCTTCTCCTCATTCTTCCCCTCCTCTTTATTCTGCCTTTTTCTCTTTTCTCCTGAGTATAATAAAGTTTAGTGGCAAGACTCAGTATGACGCCGACTCTGGGGAAGACTTTGGCCTGGCGGTTTTCACGGTGGTGGTCAGCATTGTGAAATGAATCCCAGGCTGTGGTTAAAGGGTTAGTTTGTATAAAAGGTCAGTTAGTCAGACGGTCGGTCAGTCTGTCAGTCAGATGGTCAGTCAGATGGTCAGTCGGTCAGTCAGACGGTCAATCAGTCGGTCAGTCAGACAGTCAGTCAGTCGGTCAGTCTGCCAGTCAGACGGTCAGTCAGACGGTCGGTCAGTCAGTTGGTCAGTCGGTCAGTCAGACGGTCAATCAGTCTGTCAGTCGGTCAGTCAGATGGTCAGTCAGTCGGACAATCAGACGTTCAGTCAGTTGGTCAGTCAGACGGTCGGTCAGTCTGTCAGTCAGTCGGTCGGTCAGTCAGACGGTTTGTCAGTCAGACGGTCGGTCAGTCAGTTGGTCAATCGGTCAGTCTGTCAGTCAGTCAGTCGGTTGGTCAATCGGTCAGTCAGTCAGACGGTCGGTCAGTCAGTCGGTCAGTCGGTCGGTCAGTCATTTCTCTGTAGTTATGACCCACATCACCACACCACACCTCAGAATTGATTTGGACTTTCTACTATATTAATTACAATTAATGCAGTTATGTCTACAATTAGAAACTACGGATGTACCTCTACTTTCAAAACGACATTTCCGTTCCCAGAAATGGCCCAGCAGCTGTAGGTCTGACTGGGTCTGGTCCAGAATCACGGGTCGCTGTAAGGTTTGTACTTGTGGGCGTATGTAAATGTAAAAGTACGTAAGAGTGCAGTGCGATCTGGTTCCTCCACATTTCAGTGGAATGTACAAGTGAATAAAAAATCAGCCATAAACCTGGAGTCAATCCCCATAGCTCTTTTTTTGGAGACCTGATACCACCCATCCCTATTTTTATCCCTTAACGAGAAATACATTATCATATATTGATCAAATTTAAGCATCTGTCTGATGCCAATGTCTTTTCTTAAGCTAAAACGCATTTAAAGAGGCCATTTTATTCATTCATTCATTCATTGTCTGTAACCCTTCTCCAGTTCAGGGTCACGGTGGGTCCAGAGCCTACCTGGAATCATTGGGCGCAAGGCAGGAACACACCCTGGAGGGGGCGCCAGTCCTTCACAGGGCGACACACACTCACACACCCTAGGAGTGACCTCTGTGTGCTCCTCTACATGTTTATACCTCCCAGTGTGACCTGAAGATTCAGAAAGTGCTCCATTCACTTCTATAGTTTAGTCATTAAGTGTTTGGTGTGCTAACACGGTCCAGCTAGGCCCTCGGTGAGTCAGTGTGTGCTCGTGTTGTTGTGTACGCCGTCTGTTCCGAACAAGACAGATTACACTCAGAGAGATTGTGTCATTGACTCACCCTCGGTCAGAAACACACGTGAATCACTCCTCAAGCACTTCCTGTGCCCAGTGAGAGCAGGAACCAGAGAACCAGGGAGAAACAGTGAGGGAATTGTGGAGGAGTGAGAGAGAGAGGGAGAGGGAGAGAAAGAAAGGCTTGGCATACTTTTGCAAAGAGTCAAAGTTCAGCTTCTTCTGATGTCATCCGTCCTCCAGAGGACTCCTCTTCCTGGCGGCGAGAATGTCTCCCGACAAAACGTCTCTCTGTCTCAGAATCATCGCAATGTGTGGACGCAGGGAAGACAATGAAGACAGAAACACAGAGGAAGACTGAAGGACGATGAGAAAACAGTCGCAGGAAATGGATTTTCAGAGCTGCCCGGGAGGCTAAACGGCTCCACTTTAAACACACTAGGGCTGCGGAGTGTCGGTAAACGTTTCTCACAAGTGCATCACTAGCATTTCGTTGGTGTCTCAGCAGTGTGTCGCTGTTTTTTCACAGCAGTGGGTCACAAAGTCCAACCTGGCACTAAACAGAACCTGAAATTCCTGTTCAAAAGCCCTGAGAGAGGCTTAAGCTGTCTCCATGGAGAAAGTCCACAGACTCAATGAGCTCTTTCAAATGGTCTTGAGAGCTTCTCATTATTTTGGCATTTCTATGTATGTGTGTGTGTGTGTGTGTGTGTGTGGTGTGTGAGTGAGTGCTGGGCCTGTAGGGTGACATCTCAGCCAGCTGCTAGCCAGCAGTAAGCCACTCTGCTTTATTGTGTGAGTCTCCAGGCTCGGCCTAAAGGAGATACTACTGCGACTGTCCCCAAGGCTGGCAACACAAGCAGGGCATTCATCAGCAAAACACAGCCTTAGTGCGCCTCTGCTCTCTCCTTCAACACAACACACAGACCCAGCATTCATCAGCACACTGCCAGCCTCAGCACAGGTCTACACACACACACACACACACACACAGATATATATAAAATATGAGCAGCCTCTCGCTTTTTGACTCTGGATATCACATTTACTGCTTAATGACTCACTAGAGTGGCACAGAGAAAAGTATGTGTGCATGTATATGTATGTATACACACACACACACACACACACTTTCACGTCCTGGTAGGAGAGATAATGAGCATGGTCTGTGCATATTTCTTTGTGAAGAGGTGATACGGCTGTGTGTACGAGTGAAAAAAGAATGAAAATAATGGGCGAGAGAGATAGAGATAGACTTGCGAGAGGCAGTCTGTGCTCTAATGACTGTACACAGCATGGAAAGCCACACCTGCTGAAACACTGAGCTTAGAGTAGCGCTGAGTGACATGAACTATATAAAACACTTCTCTCAGAACCAAAAAATATAACCTTGCAATATATAGACTGATAATAAGAAGAAATCGTAGTATTTCCCGTATAAAGTCAAATTATCATGAGCTCTCTCCACTAAATAAACTCAGAAAATGACAACCCTCCCAAGCTGTAAACGGCTTCAGAGAAGGCGGTGCCCTGTTTAATCATCGACGATGGTTTCCAAGGAAGAACCAGTCAGAAGAGCTGTTTGAGCTGTTAGAGTTCATGTTTTTCTTAGAGCAGTGCTGTCTGTGGTTGTGTTTGAGCTCATCAGTGTACATCACACTGCTACATTATCAACAGCAATGTCTACACAGGTTATAAATGGAGACATGTAGCTTCTATAACAGTGTTAGACCAATCAGAAACGTCCAAACACCGCACTGTGAACACGCCGACATCCACAGTACAATGACCGTCTAGCGCTTTACATCCATCTTGGTCAGGATGTGTCCAGTAGGGAAAGAATTGGACATTCCTCAGCTGTAGGCTTAGTTTATCCGGCTAACTCATAAACCTGCCTTGTGGAACCATCCATTGGGCTGTGATTCGCGGAAAGTAGTCACAATTTAACCCATAATTGGATTGAGAAATATTTGTAGCCCTGCACTGCATGGGCATTGGTACAGTGCCACACTGGCATGCACCTCCACCACCGCCCCAACCCCCACCCCCAGTAGAATAACTCCCATCCCAACTGAGAGCACCCCCCCCCCCACTCCCCCAACCCACCCTCAGCAGCCTGTCCATTTATTCTCAATGTCACAAATGAGCCAAACACTCCTACTCTTCTACACAAAGCCTGACTGCTGAATGGACTGATTCTCACTGCATAGAGAGAGAGAGAGAGAGAGAGAGAGAGAGAGAGAGAGAGAGAGAGAGAGAGAGAGAGTGAGAGAGAGAAAGAGAGAGAGAGAGGGTGAGAGAGAGAGAGAGAGAGAGTGAGAGAGAGAAAGAGAGAGGGAGAGAGAGAGATAGAGAGAGAGAGAGGGGGAGAGAGAGAGAGACAGATAGAGAGAGGGGGAGAGAGAGAGAGACAGAGAGAGTGAGAGAGAGAGGGAGAGAGAGAGAGAGTGAAAATGAAAGAGTGAGAGATTGCGCCTCTCTTTTCTCTCTTTCTATAATAAGTCCACGCTCTGAGCTGAACAATAGGAAGCAGGTGATTAATCTACGAGTGGGACCCCTTTACAATCAGCCGATCCCACTCTGTTCATTCAGCCTGAGGACTGGCAGAGCGCCGCTGGCTCCGCGGGGCTTTATTAAGCGGCTGCATTGAGATGAGAGCCGCACGTGCCTGGCTCTGCCATTCCCCACAGCCCCGGGTTCTAAGGGTTCTAAGAGCAAATATTTGTTTAGTGTAAAAGGCTGGCAGCAGTTGTGGGTGGCTCTTTCAGCACTGAGACAGATGGAGCGTTGTGTAATGCAAGGTCCACCAGCTCATCTTCTGTGAGGACCACTTTGTGTCTGTGTTTATAATTGCACTTAAAGGGATACTTTCTCGTCACGGTCGCCCAGCACGTAGTGTCGCAGTCACACAGCTCCAGAGACCTGTAGGTTGTGGGTTTGATTCCTGCTCCAGGTGACTGTCTGTGAGGAGTGTGGTGTGTTCTCCCTGTGTCTGCGTGGGTTTCCTCCGGGTGACTGTCTGTGTGGAGTGTGTTGTGTTCTCCCTGTGTCTGCGTGGGTTTCCTCCGGGTGACTGTCTGTGAGGAGTGTGGTGTGTTCTCCCTGTGTCTGCGTGGGTTTCCTTCAGGTGCTCTGGTTTCTTCCCACAGTCGAAAACACACGTTGATAGGTGGATTGGCAACTCAAAAGTGTCCGTAGATGTGAGTGAGTGTGTGTGTCTGTATTGCCATGTGAAGGACTGGCGCCCCCTCCAGGGTGTATTCCCGCCTTGCGCCCAATGATTCCAGGTAGGCTCTGGACCCACCGTGACTCTGAACTGGATAAGGGTTACAGGTAATGAATGAATGGATGGGATACTTTCTATGTTCTAACGTCTGTGATGTGAAGGATGTAAATCTCTGACCTCGCATTAGTTTGATTTGATTCCTTTGATTCATTTGATTCAGAGTCATCCTTGACAAGTCACAGCAGGCACAAACATCCTGGAGCTGTTTACACATAAAGATAATGTGAACAATGGATTAGGAGTTTTGGGTGGATCTATTAATAGATGGAGAACTTTGTTTTGGCCAAAGGCATTCTTTATTGACATTGACAGCATTTGGCAGATGCTCTTATCCACAGCAACTCACAGCTATAATCATGACACAGAGGTAGGAGTCTTACACAAGGACTCTTATTGGGGTAGGTGTGCTTACCCCATCAGGGAATTGAACCCTGGCTTGCGTCATTAAAAGGGACATATAATTAAAAAAGAATAATAATAATAATTTGTTCATGTGCACAGTCTGTGATATCTGGAGTTTGTGTATCTTGAGCCCCACCCCCTCAACTGAGTTTCTCTAATCACAGCACTGGACTCGCTTTTATGTGAGAGCTCAAAGATGAGGTTAAACGCTGCAAAACACACACAGATTTAAGAGCACTGAAGAAAAACAGAGAACAGTGCAGAAAGAGAACGAACAAAAATGGCATCTGCTGTGCGCTCGGGGTCGGGGTGAACAGCGAGCGGCTCGTTTTCATTTAAAGGAACAGGCGCTGAAACCAGGGCGGTTTAGATGGAGGGAGAACTCTGCTGTGGGGTTTGATCCTTGTGGGATTTTGAATAAAGCTGGTCACAGAGGCTCAGAACTGTGTTCACTTGTGGAAAAGGGAGAGAATGTGTGCCTTTAACTTTAGTGTCATTACATTTACATTATTTGGCAGACGCTCTTGTGCCGAGTGACTCAGGTGTGTGATGATGCTAAAGTCTAGAGTTAGGATTCTAAGCCGAGGACTCGTTGGTGTAGTGTGATGCGGTGATCTTACCAAAGCTGGGAATTAAACCCCACATTGAAGTCTAATCATGTTACTTTACCTTTCTCTTACAGAACGTGTTGGCCAAGGCCCTGTATGACAATGTGGCCGAGTCTCCGGACGAGCTGTCCTTCAGGAAGGGCGACATCATGACGGTCCTGGAGCGGGACACGCAGGGCCTGGACGGCTGGTGGCTCTGCTCGCTGCACGGCCGCCAGGGCATTGTGCCGGGAAATCGACTGAAGATCCTGGTGGGCATGTACGACAAACAGCAGCAACAGCAGCAGTCACCATCCCCTCAAAGCAGCGTGCCCCCCAGCGCCTACACCAAACCCTCCCCTGCCGCCCAGTACACAGCCATGCACCCGGCATACACCTGTAGCAGCCCTCCAACCCCGGGCAACCCTGACGCCGTCTACATGCTGCCCCCAAGCCACGGCAAAAACGCACCCTCCAACCTCTATCAGGTTCCCACCGGGCCTCAGACCCCGCAGCTTCAGCCCAAGGCCCCCGCTCTCGCACAAAAACAAAGCCATGGCAAGTATCACCCAGCAGGGCAGGAGATCTACCAGGTGCCCCCCTCCATGGGGACTCCAGGGCAGGAGGTGTACCAGGTGCCCCCCTCAGCTGGAGGGCCATGTCCTGGACAAGATGTGTACCAGGTGCCCCCGTCTTTGAACCAGAAACAAGAGATTTACCAGATTCCACCCTCAATGGAAATGAGGAACTGGGAAACATCTTCCAAAACATTGGGGAAGGTAGGGACTGCTTACACACACACACAGAGTTAAGATACATAAACAGGCTTTTATAGAAAGTGTTGCAGTATAATATGAGTGCAGCAGGTCTGGAAAAATCTACATACCAGAGTTTTTTGAGGAAACAAAGAGAAGATACAGTACTCTGCAGAAGATCTATACTGTGACGTTTACCCTGAGAGCAGACTGTAGAAAATCAGACGCTCAGTCAGCTGTGGTTGTTGTGATGGACACAGCAGGGTGTCCTGTGGTCTCTGATTGGTCTAACACTGTTACAGCAACTGAATGTCCCCATTTACCACTTGCTAAGACAGAGTTCTTGCTGAAATGAACACTACAGCTCTTTATTTTAGAAAACTGCACTCTTTCAAACTGTAATTTCCACATGAAAACGACTAATCTTTCATTTAATACGTATTTCTACATTAAACTGTTAGCTCTATGTAACAGTAATATAACTATAACTCTGAGGGTGACGTCATTGTTTATTTTTTGTTTGTGTTCAGCGAATGGAAATCAGCTGCTGCCTATTGTTTGTGTCCTAACGCTGGTTGATGGCAGATGCATGGAGTAAATAATTGTTAAATTAAAGGGAAACTGTAATGAGTGACTTTTTTTTTATCCCAGTGAGCAGTGAAGAGCTCTATGAAGCTGCACATGCAGACATTTCATTTTGTCCATAATTGTGTAATTAGCTGTTAGCTTCAGAGGGTGGTTGAGCGTTTTGAAGCCGTGTGGTAAATGTGTGGCACTGAAACAATGGGGTATGGGGTAATATCTGTGTGGAAATCAGCAGAGCAGAAACCAAACAGGAAATCGAAGAAAGTTCCAGAAATATTAGCTGTATATCTTTCTTGGCTTTAGAAGATTCAGAGGAGAGATAGAACTTATTGCATTCCCCTCACATCCTCTGCTCTGATACGCTCTCTTTTTTTTAAAAGACAAAAATAAACAATCCCTCCGCAGCGCTTAAGGCAGTGGTGATGAAAGGAAGATAACCGGGAAGGCTGGAGGAGTGCGGCTGAAAGAAGCAGAGAGAGAAAGGAAGGAAAGGGTGCAGGGTAGATGTGAGAAAGGAGTGGAGGGAGGGACATATACAGTAGTAATAAATAATGCAGGAGTGTGTAGTGGGGCTGCGTGTGGCCGTTGTATAGTTGGGGGGCGGTGTGGGGTTGGGGTACGGTGTGAGTAAGAGGTTTGTAAAGGGCTCCTCTGCTCCTCTGGGATCGTTCTGTAGACAGAGCGCTGAGCCATATGCCAGGGGAGCATCATTGAGAGATGAAATGAAATGAAGTGAAATGATGGAGGGAGGAGAGTAGAAGACAGGTGCAGCTGTGGCCTTCCAACCCACGCCACTTCTGCTGTTTTAACCTCCCATGCCAGCACTGGACGCACCGGGTCAGATCTGCTCTGATGCGTCCGATAAAAGCTTCAAAATACAGCTTCAAAAGCGTTTTGATGCTCCACTGAGCTGCGAATTTAACACTGCAGAAACTGCACTATGTAACTTTTGGAGGAGTAACCACATCATCAGTCCCATCCCCCCACTTGATTTCAGGATGGTGCTGTAAAAATAAATCACACTCTGCAACTGGTAGGTGGAGCCCAGGAGCAAAAATACAAAATCTCACCTAGTGTTGATTTAACACATCTGTGGCAGTCAACACACACACACACACACACAAACACACACACACAAACACACACACACACACACACCAGCACTAATTCATTAGGGGCAGTGACCACACACACACACACACAAATTCACTAGGGGCAGTGACCACACACACACACACACACCAACACTAATTCACTAGGGGCAGTGACCACACACACACACACACACCCCAACACTAATTCACTAGGGGCAGTGACCACACACACACACACACACCAACACTAATTCACTAGGGGCAGTGACCACACACACACAAACACACACACACAAACACTAATTCACTAATTCAGTGACCACACACACATACACACACACACACACACACAAATACACACACACACACACACACACACACACACATACACACACACACACACACACACACACACATACACACACACACACACACACACACACAAACACTAATTCACTAGGGGCAGTGATTACACACACACACAAACACTAATTCACTAGGGACAGTGACCATACACACACACACACACCTGGAGCAGTGGTCAGTCATCACACCACCCTGGGATTAGTTGGGTGTTTGCTTAAAGACACCTCAGCTGTGGGTGTTGAGGGAGGAGACAGTGTTGTTACTTCACCCCCCCATCCCCACCCCCGTCCCTCCATTCCCTGACAGCCGAGGGACTTGAACCAAGGCCCTTCCAGTCCCAAGCCTGCACCACTAACCTGCATTTAGCCTCCCCATCTGCATCTCCCCATCTCCACATCTCCCAAACGAGAGATCGATTGAAAAAACAAGGAAAGAAAACACATGCGCGGGGCTGTGGAAGCCCAGCTTTGAACAGACAGTGAGGATAGAAGCTGAGCCGCGGCTCATTGATCAGTAGTCAAGGCCAGGGTTGGGACAGGGTGGAGGAGGGGAGGGCGGATCAATGGCAGCACTCCTCAGGGCTCTAGCGTCATGCTACAGCTCACAGATAACGCAATATCTGTGCCTGTGTCCAGCTCACACCCTTCTCCACTGCTCCGAGAGGCTTCCAGAAGGTTCTGGCGCTCTGGTTCCTCTCTGAGATTCTGTAAACACTCAGTTTTACACTGTATGTGTTGATAAAAGTTGGGCATGGTTTCCCTTTACTGGCTTTCAGAAGGAACAAGGTAAACACTGTGATTACGCTCTCTGCTCTTTTGTTACAAGCTACGCACGTCACTGTCTAATCCAGAGGTACTCAAACTTTTCTGGCAGCCTCCACTGACAGGTATTTGAGAATTAGGCTCCGCTTCCTCAAATAAATGAATACCTAATCAGTATTTTAAGTACTGCGTTATCTACAAAACAACTGGGTCAGGACTTTTATTGTGTAATATTAACTATAAATAAGACAGTATCACACTCCAGCTGCCTATGACCACTCAGTATTTAAAGGGTGAATGACAGTAGCTCCTACCATTTGCGTAGCAGTTCCCATTCCCCTGCATCCTCTGTCCTGAACAGGGTTGGCCTGTGTCTTTGTTCTGTTTTCTAGAAACGGCCTATGGAGAGTTGTGTGATGTATGTTTTTCCTGTGAATGTCCTCTAGCGTTGTCCTTCTGGGGAAACACCCCACCCCCACCATCACCACTGCCACTTTCTCATTACGAGATAAGAGTTCATGCTGAGAGAGTGGATGATGGACACAGAGGCAGACACACACACACACACACCCTGAGGAATAGAAAGACTGAGAGATGAAGCCAAATGCCTTGATGTTTCAGTTCTTGATGAAAACGTGAATCTGCATGCATCATATTTAATGCTAAAGGTACATTACAGATGGGTTTTAAGCGTTAAGTGTTTGTATATGAGATAGTGGAGAAAAGTGATGCCTCACTGGGCGCTGAATGGCCTTTCTTGAGGGGTAAGATGTGTGTGTGTGAAGGCAGTGGGGTATTACAGACTCAGCTGTGCCCTGACAGCAGCTAGAGGTCAGGAGGCCTGGATGTAGGGGCTAATTGTGCTAAGGCCAGACTAAGGCAGCCAGAGCAACTGGGACTGGTGTCAGATCAAAGAGGATTTCAGACGGGGTGTGGTGGCACGCGACCCATAAAGCTCCAGCACACTCCTCAAACAGGCTCCACTTTCTTCTTTCCCCAAGTGTTCCTTACATCCATTTTATTTCTATCGATTGATCTCTGTCTGTCTGTCAGTCTGTCAGAAACAGTGGCCGAGCCCCTGTTTCTGTGCCTAGGAGGCCCCCCTCTAAAGCCATGGATAGCTATTAGCATTAGCACAGTCATGGATACAAACAACATTAGCTCGACTGAGTAGATCTCCTAAACGCTGCCTATAGACCCACATATCTTCTTTCTCTTTCTCACAGCTGTTTAATAGTTTTACTGTAGTTACTCAGTTGTTTATGGAGCTCAATAAATAATAAGCAAAATTATTTTGCATTCTTCTGGTTTTTCCACATTTAAGTCTAATGTGAAATAGTGCATTAATGACTTTCTTTCTTTACAGTGATGTGATACAAACAAGAGGTCTCAATCTCTACAGCCCACATGCAGTAAAACGTGTTTGGTGATGCCAGAGACAGGAGCACTTTGCCCTTTCGGCCATTTTCACTCACATACGCTTGATTTTAACGTATTAAACAGTGAGTCTCCTGCTCTTTGGCTCTGCCCGGCCCTTTATACCAGTCAACGCTTCCCTACCAGGTTTATCTCATTGAGAGTGTGCCGTCAGGTAATCAGGGCCAAAGAAGTGAGGAGAGTCAAGTAGCCACTGCCCTTCCTTAGGCCGCGAGTGTCAGGACAGGTCTGCCGCCCGCTGCTCTTGTCCTCTAGGGGCTTGTGGTGTTGATTCCTTCTGTTTCCTTTACCCACAGTTAACCAGAGTTCAAAAAAATTAAATGTGAAATACCAGACAATAACATCCACTGTATCCACCCTGAACACGCCGCCCATAGTTAAATAGAGATATGTATGTATAGGAAATTATTATTATTATTATATTTAGGGATTGTTATTACAGGTTCAGGCATTATTAAGCCCTAAGTTATCTTAATGACTGAATTAGTAATAGACTGAGACAGGGGTCACGTGGGGAAGTGATTAATGCGACTAAAGGGGTCTCTGTTTGAGGCAGAAAGTTATTTAATAAAATGCATCTCTACTTTGTCCATGATTTTTGGGGCCACAGTGCACAAATGGTGGTGTTGATATTACTGGTCTTCAAAATGGCGCCTCCTGCACTGTGGGGCATTGTTTGAAGCTCTTGTGAGTGTGTGTTTTAGCGGCAGGGAGTCATTCAGTTAGAGACTATTCTTGTTTGGGCCACTCAGGGGTCCGGTGGAAATAAATAGCACAGTGCAGCACACTACAGTCATCACCTTTGAACAGCTCTTTTGGTCCCAGCCTTGTCGTATCAGTGATTATAAGATTTATTAAGAGTTTAAATCATGTGGCGCACTTACGTTGGGCCTCACATAAACACATCGTTGGTGTCAAGACACAGAAAGTGTCCTTAAAATTGTAGCTTTTCATGAAATAGGAAGAACATTACTGATGTTTAATGTAAGTTCGTGTGAAATGAGTTTATTCTGAATATTATTTTCAGGCATTTTTGTTTTTAAACAGCAGCTAATTTTGTATTTTGAAATGTCAGGGGAAAACAACTGAAAGAAAATCGACAAAAATGAAGATAAGGAAATAAAGGTTATCTTTGTTTTTGTAGACTTTCTGAAGACCTTTCTCCACCACTAAAGCTGAAGTACACACTGTGGTGGAACATGAGCCTCCTCCACCTCTCTGACAAAGAGCTATCGTAGAGTTTCCTAACATTATATCCTAATGACGCTGACGCTCTTCTCAGTCGCCTAGTTACATGTTAACCAGAGGGATTTGGCAATAACAGCTCTGTTTGCACATTGACCTATTTGAGCAAATAAAGCCATAACAAGTAAAGCTGAAGTAAAGGGGAGGGACTTCATTGTTTGAAATGGTGGTGTGTGTTGGTGTTTTCAGCGAGACACGGAAGCATGTGGCATATTTAGATGCAAATACAGTGAGTATTAGCATAGGTGAAGCTGTGGGTGCTAAAGCTGCCCTTAGCTAAAATAAAACAGGATTAGGAGATGCCTTCACACTGAATGTTCATCAGTTCATTAGTCAAGACACGATTAGTGTTCTCAGACTACCTATTTTTGCCCTTGAGTGTTGAAGCTAGTGTAGCTAACAAACAATATAAGCTTACCCCATGCAATTTAGCCTCATGCTACGTGCATTTCTGAATCAGCACACACTGTGTTGGGTTCAGAAATCTCAGACAGAACTGTTTAATGTTCTTATACTGTTATCAATTAAACATATCTATAAAAAATGCGCCAAAGCCACACAGAGATCTGGTCTGAAATGCTCCGTTGAATGGACAGAGCTAAACTACTGAATAAATGGGTCTTGACAAATGTTTGGCTCCATTTGGCTGAACGTGAAATTTCATCAACTAGATTTTTGAAAAGCTGTTGCTGGGTTTTGCTTAGTTTGTGAGATGCTAGCCAATGCGAGTATCTTGTAGCTAACATAACAGGGTTGGGTAGTTATTGTTCTCCTCTAAGCATGTTGAACTTTTCCTCGATGCATTGTTAGCATGTACTGATATTTTATTGTACTGCTGGGAGGACTATAAACAAAATACTCAATATCTCAAGAGCAATTTCAAAATGAACTCCAAAGGTGCTGCCAAACGGAAAAATAGTACTTTAAGAATATATAGGCAGTGGCATATGCCAGACCCACGCACACAGCATGGAATCACATCTCTGGAGCATCAGACATTAGCATATTAGCATTAGTATATGAACACATGTACTTATCCATCCAGAAATAAACACAGCTCTTCCCAGGACCAGTGATCACACGGTGGGGCAATTCTTTTCACAGCATCTCCCACATATGGAATAAAAATTAAATGTGACTACCTCACTGGTTTAAAACACATACCTTTGGGTTTCACAGAGGAGGGTGGGGTCAGGACTCCTCCAGTTCCCTCACCTAATGATTTCCGCCTTCAGTCAAAACCTAAATGTGCATTTATTTGTCACTGTACAACGTAAAATGAAATGTTTTTCACATTTAACCCATCCACGGGTGTGAACACATACACACACTAGTGCGCTAGGGGCAGGTTCAATGCCTTTCTCAATAGCACTTCAGCTGTAGATGTTGAGGGAGGATACAGTGCTGTTTCCTCACTCTCCACACCCACAATTGTCCCGTCGGTCGTGGGAAACAAACCGTCAAACTTCCAGTGCCAAGACCGCTTTTCCAACCATTAGTCCAGGGTTGCCCCCAGCGATGGCTGCTCCTGTGGTTGATGTGACTGGCTTCACGTGTCTCAGATGAAGCATCTGCCATCTTTCACTTTCTCATTTTGGTAGCACTGTGCGATGACCAGAACTGGGTCGTAATCATTCCTTCTTGGTTCTTATGCGTTGAAATGGCTCTGCAGTCGCGTGAAGTGTGTTGGCATGGAGGTGTTGGGGCAGAGGGTAAGAAAGGGCAGCAGGGTTTAGAGCTGCCCCTTCTGGGATGGAGAAAACCTGCTTATCTGGGCCTCTAATGGCCCTGATTTAGCCTTACAGAATATGCTGATAAGAGGAGCTAGACTTATAGTGCAATGCAGAGAGAGGAATAGAGAAAGGCTTGATTAAGATTCTGCCACGAGTCTGCTCCGCTGCCTGCTCAGAAAGTAAATGTATAATCCCTGGAGAGTTAGCAAGGGCTCACCTGCACAGGAGGGAGGAGTGGAATGGAGGAAGAAGAGGAGGAGGAAGGATGTGTGAAAGCTTATCTGCAGGAGCAGGTCTTGGTGAGGAGGGGGAGGGAAGAGGTTCGTGAGCAGTGAACGAATGAACCGGAGTTTGACCTTTCGAAGGAGGTGCAGTCTTAAAGTCAATGTGGACAGCAGCTTCTTGGAGATGGACCTGCCACAGTTGATTACATTAATGATCAAGTGATCTACTGATCATGCTGGTGATTAATCAAGGCCTGTGTTTTTAACTGGCCCTCTACCACTTCGCCTCGCCATTTCACCAATCCCTGACGCCATCTTAAAGGCGGCTCCATTTCTGTGTGGACTGAAGTGAAGTGAGGTTAATGAGGGGCGAGGGAAGTAGTCAACACAGATGTCTACTTCAGAAGAACACTGTGCCCAGAATATATTGCGATGTCAGCCATTTTACATCTCAACGATCAAAAAGAATTGTTGGACAAAGCCGTTTATAATGGCGTTTTTCCATTACGTGGTACCTACTGGACTCAGCTCGGCACGGCTCTACAAGCTTTTCAGCCGTAGTTCCTGGTCACTTTTTCACTAGCAGCTGGCTGAAATGTTGCAAAATTCATCTCTATGGGCAACTGCAGACTTTGGATACTATTTCAGCGGTGGTGTTAATGTTAAGCGCTGTTTACTGGTCATGTATTTGCATTTTTTACTTTTTTTTTATGGGGGTGTGGACGGTCTGAACCAATCTCCACACCCCAGTTCTCATAGATCAATAGAGTTTTTTCGTTCCTTCTTGCACATCCACCTAATCCACCATTCATCAGCCACTAATCCATAGAGTGTTTGAACTGCTTCAAAAGACCACAGCGTAATTGTACGGGCTGCCGTTGTGAGTTGAATAAAAAAACAAACCTGATCTCTGCTGTAGCTTGTAGATTTTTACAGATGGTGAGTTTGTGCCTGGTGTCTGCATTTCTTTGTGATTGACAAGTCTCTCTGGCCAATCAGCACTCTGCAAGGTTTACACATCACCTTTAGTCCCTACTTGTTCCATGGTTCCATGTACACAGGACCAGATTTGAAGGGGAAAAGCAAAAAAGTCAAGCCAAGTACCATGCAGGAGTTAGCAGGAACCAAAACAACCTTCACAATTCTTAAAATGTCAAAAAAAAAAAACGGAATACATTCGTATAAAAACAAATATTTTACACTATGGTTACGTTATAAATCTTGAAAAGCAAATACTTGATGTTCATCTCATTGAAATCTTGACCTTTTTTTGATAAGATGGTGTAGACGGTCTTTAGTGCATGTAAAGTGTAAATCACAAAAGAAATCGATTCAGCGGGATGCGTTTTTCTGGCTGAGGGTGAGTTTGTTTCAACTGAAAACCCACTCCTGATTGCCTCCTCCCCTCTTTACACTGTGAGTGGCCACTTGTGTGATGTCTGTAGGTCATTGGAAGTGGCCAAGGGCAAGTTAAAATCAGTATTGAAGAATGGCTAACTCCTTTTTTAAAAAAGCCAGCTGCAGAATAGAACCCTACAGCAAAGACTCACCTGGCGCCACTTCAGAAAGTCAGAAAGAAAATGTCCAGATCAGTTGTGTCCTGCCTTTTCTCTAGTACAAAATCAGGTTAATGTCTTTATGGGATGCTGTTTGCCACAGGAAGGAGAATGCTGGAGGCACGAGCCGTTTGGCCTCCTGGCCATTCATTAACATTCAAAGCTGAAAATCAACACAGCCTTTTTAGCTAAACATCAACCAAAATTCAGGGTCTCATTTCCTTCCTCTCTCCTCAACTCTCCTCAGACCTTTACACCTTTTAGAGCACCTTTGTCTGGTGTTTCTCATTGAGTTAAAGTACTCAAGGCTGAATCCACTCTGTGGTTTAGAGCTTGGCTTTTAAGCTGTGTCTCCTGCATTGAAGTCGCTTTAAGGCATTCGACTCGTGTGAGGTGTTCCCTCGCTTAAGGGCAAGGCCGCCCTGTTTCTCCAGGTTGGAGTTTCCCCTCAGCAGATCTTCCCAAATTTCAGGTTTCCAAGTTTCATGAGTTCCTCGAAATCCATGGCTGTAGAGGGAGCAGACCAGCTCAGAGAAGGGTGTACACATGAACGTGTGGCTACAAAATAAAATAGTCGTGGCTATCAGTAGATATCAGAAGGTCTACAGCAGAGTGGACAGAGCGACTGAAACAGAGACTCTCTAGTGTGGCGCAGTGCGAGTGAGTGCAATGTCAGTGCATGTGTTTAACTCTGCTGACTTACACACACACACACCCTGTGTTTAGAGACTGGAGTGGTCAGTGCTATCCTTGGTACTGTTCTACAGAAAGAGTTGGCATCAGACATGCAGGGTGTGTGTGTGTGTGTACTGTATGTAGGTGTGTGTATATACTGTGTGTGTGTTTGTGTGTATGCTGTGGGCTTTCCCCTCGCTGGATTGCAGGTCTATAATCCCTGGCGTGATTCTCTGTGCACATTCCTGTGTGCTGGAGTTACTCCTACTTGCCTATCTTCTTCCCTCCAGCTACACACACACACACACAAACACTACAGCCTGGAAGAGAAATGTGTCCTGAATTGGGTGTGCTGCTGCTTTTTTAAGAGGCTTTCTCTCCTTCATCTCCTCAGATCTCTTAAATATATCTTAATAAACAGAAAGTTCCTGATTGTTTTATTTTATTTATTTATTTATTTATTTATTTATTTAAATTCAGAGCCTTTGGGATTTAGTGTGGCTTCAGCACTGATACACACACACACACACACACAGAGAGAGAGAGAGAGAGAGAGAGAGAGTTAGTGAGTTGGTTTCTGGGCCTCATTGCACTGCGGTGCCTGTGTTTTTCCCTCAGAGCGATGTTCTCATCACTGCGCACTGATGGAGCCGTGGAGGCTGTGGGCAGAATTTGGCCTCTTCTCCACTACACACTCCTCTACTATGATCTCTTCTCACTTATTTCTCCTCTCATTTTCTCTCCTCTTCTCACCACTCTTCACTTTCTCCTCTATTCTTGCCTCATTTTCTCTTTTTCTTCTTATCAAGTAGTTTCTTATCTTAATCGCTCTTCTCACTTCTTATCTTCTCTTCGCTTTTTCGTTTTTCTCTTCTCTTCCCTTTTCTTCTCTTCTCTTCTCTTCTCTTCTCTTCTCTTACCTTCTTAATTTTTCTCTTCTCTTACCTTCTTCATTTTCTCTTTTCTTCTTCTCTTCTCTTCTCTTCTCTGTCTTCTCTTCTCTTACCTTCTTTATTTTCTCTTTTCTTCTCTTCTCTTCTCACCTCTTTTCTTCTCTTACCTTCATTTTCTCTTCTCTTCTCACCTTCTTCATTTTTCTCTTCTCTTCTCATCTCTTCACTTCTCACCCCTTCTCTTCATTTTCTCTTCTCTTCTTCTCTTCTCACCTCTTCTCTTACCTTCTTCAATTTTCTCTTCTCTTCTCACATCTTCTCTTCTCTTCTCTTACCTTCTTAATTTTTCTCTTCTCTTCTTCTTTTTTTTCTTCTCATCTTCTTCATTCTTTTCTCCTCTCCTTTCCTCTCCTCTCTCGCTCCAGTAGTAGTACAGTGGTTAGAGGAAAGCTGAAGCTGATGGAGGTTATAAGTGTTACGGGGTCTGCAGCAGTGCCAGTGCCCATCTGTTCACCAGCCGCTGCAGCTGTGCCCTCGCCCCAGGAGCTCAGCGCTGGGTCAGTCTGCTTCACCGAGTCATCAGAACCTCCATCTGTGAGCTCTGAACACACACTTAACACCACTGCACTGCTCTCTGTGAGACTCTGATCTTCACTTCTCCACCCACCACTCTCCAGCCTCCTCACAGGAGCGGTGTGTGAGACTCAAACTGAACAACAGTGCGACGGGTTTGTTCCATGGTGTAGTCCACTGAGGTTCACTTGTCTGAACACTACCTGTGATGGTATACTGTGGGGTTGTAAGAGTGCATGAGACATTCTCTCTCATGTTTACCCCTCTACTAAATGTTCATTTATAAACGGTACACTTCTCAGTGAAGAAAACGTAACTTTGTCGGAGGTAAGGAGCCACTGCACTTGATTTACTAAGCATTTTACAACAGTGTGAGGCACAGATTGGCAGTTATGTCTCAGCATGCGCTACGTGAAACAGATATAAAGCCAGAATGCAGAGTTAAGGGGTTAGGAGTGTGGTCAGATGCCACATTTGTGACCAGATGTTCATGTAAATGTGAACATGCTTTTATTGTCAGTGCACACTACAACGAAGATGCATTTAACCCATCTGGGTCAGTGAAAACACACCCCCACACACACACACACATACACAGCTGCACTGGGAGGAGTGCACAAACAGTGGGCAGCCATCCCAGCACCTTGGGAGCAGTTGGAGGCTAGGTTCCTTGCTCAAGGGCATATCAGCTGTGGATGTTGAGGGAGGAGACAGTGCTGTTCTGTTCACTATCCTCACCACCAGTTTTCTGCCAGTGGAGGACATCGATCCAGAGACCCCCTCGGGTTCCAAGCCCGCTTCTCTGGCCATGGGCCATGGCTCCACATCGGCTTTGTGGTACTGTTTCTGTGTTATCACTCCATCACATAACTATCATCTTCAAAACCCTGAGCCTCAGGTGTGTGGGGTTAGTGGGCGGGGCTACGTGACTATGGCTTTTGTATGAAGACTGCACCTGTGCTTTTTACCTACAGTTGGCCCAATGCGTATATAACACACTCAGAACCCGGTAACTCAGAATCCAGTACCTGCTGTGGACCCCTCTGCTCTGCCAGCTCACCACTGAGAGAGAGAGAGAGAGAGAGAGAAAGAGAGAGAGAGAGAGAGAAGAAGAAGAAAAAAGGGACAGCAGTGGAGGGAATCAAAGAAGACAGGAGGCCTGTGGTGGGTGGAGCTGCTGGAGGATGGAGAGACGAAGAAAGGCTTGGGGTTCTCATGCGGAGCTGAAGCTCGTGGCTTGTCATTAGCTTCCCACAAAGCCAGTGTGGTACAGGGCCAGAACCGGCCCCCTCAGCATAAACACGGGGGCCTCCTGCAGGAGCTTTATTTGTGCTCCAGCCGCTCCCATCAAAGGACTAGGATATTACAGCAGGGCACGGGGCTCACTTTGTACTGCACGCAGTTAAAAGGCCTGGAAAAGCACACGTCAGGGTGATGGAATAAGGTTGCTGATGTAGGTACACACACTGACACACACACACACAACTGTGGCACAAAGTTCACTGCTGATGATGCAAGTTTTTAGCTCTGTACGAAGTCCAAAGACATCCCTTCATTGATTTCCAGTTCAGCTTTTGAAGTACAAGTTGTACAAGTTTCAGAAACTCTTCCTGAGGAGATTAGATATGAGCTCGTCCATATTCATGACTACTGTCTTCGACAGATAGGAAGCCAGGTGTTTCTATCCATCCATCCACTGCGAGTAGACAGATCAGAGCTATTGGTCTGAAAGGATGTGTAGCTGGACTCAGAGGAACTCTCCTGAAACTCTGAAATCTAAGACGAAGCCTGGAGAAACAGAGCGGCCTTGGCCTTAATAGAAGGAACACCTCACTCCAGGCAGAGCCCAGCGAGAGTTCGCATATGTCACTTTTCCACTGCATGACTATACGACTCGAATTAGGATCCTGGTACCGGGAACTAGGTTCTCCTGGTTCAGAGAGATCTGAGCAGTGACTGAACTGTGATGTGTAAACCTTACAGAGCAGTGACTGAACAGGGAGAATGTAGTCATCTGTAAAATCTCCAGCTGCAGCAGAGATCACGTTTGTTTTTATCCGACTCACGACGGCAGCTCGTAAAATGACGCCGTGGTCTTTTGAAGAGGTTCAAACGCTCCTTGGATCGGTGGCCGACGAAAGAATCCAGCGAGAGCTGGACGCTGCAACAAGGAAGGAACAAACTCTACTGATCTGTCTGAACTGATGACGGAGCTGTGTTCAGTCCCAAACAACAACAACACGCCGATACACCATGAGTAAACACCGCTTAACGTTACCACCGCCGTTGTTGTGGTTTCCAAAGACCACTGTTAGAGACAGGAGGAGCTGTGGAACCAGGGACCAAACAGAGTGTAGAGCCGTGTAGAGTCGAGTACTCTAGGCACCATGCAGTGGAAAAGTGCCGTTAGTTGGTAGATCACGAATTCCGAGACTGCAGGATGTGTGTCACCCCCTGGATGAAAGCCCTGTTCTTCTGGGTTAGAGATTCCTCACATCATTGGTTCCCACCTTCACAGTCTCGGGGCTGGGTCAGTGGTAGCGCAAGCAGATCAATGGCACATGACACAATAGAAGAACAATGAAATGACCAGCTCAGAGCCCAGCCTTCAGCAAGGTTTTGATTGTGAGAAGCTGTAAATGCAACAAAGCACTGTGTGCTTTTCATGTCAATGTTTCTGCTTTTCTCCTTTTGCTGGAGAACTCCTCCTTTGCTGAGGTTCTGGCAGAACACTGAGTAAATGCTGGGTTCTCTCTGTGTGAGCACGTATGTGTTCTGCAGTAACCAGAGGATCAAGTCGTAAATGCTTCCTATTAGCCCCCTGCCTCAGGCTGAAACTCAGCGGTCACTTCTTTACAGATCATTATGAAGTTTTACTGTCCTCCTGAAGGGCATACATCAAAGGAAACTAGATCTGCTCTTCATTTTAAATGGAAACCAAATGCTGCAGCGTATAATGTCCACCTCACCTCACCTAATGATCACCTGTTCATAAAGACGGTCTCCAGATTTGGGTATTGTTTGTGAGGTAATATCGAAGGATTTAATGCCAGACATCTTTATTCTGCCAGATATGTTTAATGATGCTATTTTTGTGTATGTGTGCATTATTGGCAGTATTAAACACACACACACACACACACACAGTGGTCTCAGCCCCTGGCTAACCTTTGATCACCAGCTGTGAGGCTGACGTGGTCTCCAAGGAGACGCAATCATTTCACTCTTATTAATGGGTGCTGGGGACAGACCCGAGTGTTGTGTTGCCAGGAGCAAATGCAAAATTTGTGTGTGTGTGTGTGTGTGTGTGTGTGTATGAGAAAGCTTGAAAACATGCTTCCTCAGGCGCTCACACACTCCTCCAACCAGCACATGAAGGAAAGCTTGAGTAGATTGGAGAGAGGTGAAAGAGAAATGAGGCTGGAGAGGGAGAGATATATAGGCAATAGAGGAGTGTTGCGGATGAGCGTATGTGGCATTGAAGCATGCCGCACGTAAATTGGTTTTTTGAGACTGCAAGAGGGAGAGAAAGTGAGATGAAAAGATACAGAAAGTAAATGAGGATCCACCTCTAGAGACGAGGGAGGAGGGAAAAAAAAAACACAGAAAAAGAGGTGAAGACGCCAGACTGAATATTCGGGGAGATTTAGGGAGTGTGTGAGTGACTCGGTGTGTGAGGATCTGTCCACAGGTGTCAGTGTGTGAAACTGTCCTAAGGCTGCTTAGAAATGGACATTGTGCATAAAACTAAAATGGCGTCTTTAAAAGTGCTCTCTACAAAGAAAAGTGGACAGCACGATTAATCTGCAAATATATGCTTCCTTTAATCTCTCTCTCTTGACTTCTCTGGACCCTCAGCTCTGTGAACATATGCTAAGTGGACCTCTAAGATTCATATCTGAGGACCCCTGGATGTGTTTTATTTAAAATCTATTCTTGGAAGAGATGCATAATTGGGGCACCACAAGGAATCCTCTTCCCCGTTATTATTACGTGCACTGTTTCCGCGTTTCAAGCTGATGTAACAAAGGAAGTGGACTCCTTTTTCTTAACATTGAATACACTGTAGTTCAAGACCCGCTCCGGGTGAGTGTCTGTGAGGAGTGTGGTGTGTTCTCCCTGTGTCTGCGTGGGTTTCCTCCGGGTGACTGTCTGTGAGGAGTGTGGTGTGTTCTCCCTGTGTCTGTGTGGGTTTCCTCCGGGTGACTGTCTGTGAGGAGTGTGGTGTGTTCTCTCTGTGTCTGTGTGGGTTTCCTCCGGGTGACTGTCTGTGAGAAGTGTGGTGTGTTCTCTCTGTGTCTGTGTGGGTTTCCTCCAGGTGACTGTCTGTGAGGAGTGTGGTGTGTTCTCCCTGTGTCTGTGTGGGTTTCCTCCGGGTGACTGTCTGTGAGAAGTGTGGTGTGTTCTCTCTGTGTCTGTGTGGGTTTCCTCCAGGTGACTGTCTGTGAGGAGTGTGGTGTGTTCTCCCTGTGTCTGTGTGGGTTTCCTCCGGGTGACTGTCTGTGAGGAGTGTGGTGTGTTCTCCCTGTGTCTGCATGGGTTTTCAATTACACACGTTGGTAGGTGGATTGGCAACTTAAAAGTGTCCGTAGGTGTGAATGTGTGAGTGTGTGTTACCCTGAAAAGGACTGCTGCTCAATTTTTTGAGCAAATAGCAGATAAATTATGAAAAATGATCTCATAAACAAATAAACCAACGGGTGTAAAAGAAAAGGAACACAATCTCTTAGGTCCCGTAGAGAGGCGATACTAAATATAGACACAGAGTTAACGTCACAGCACATCAGGAACGGCTGGAGGACATCAAATACCATAGTAGAGTATGAGCTGGTGGAGCACGAGACCAGGACCGGAATAAATAAACAAACACGACAGCACATAGATGGAAGAAAATATGAGAGACACAGAAACTGAACAGAAAAAACTCAACTAGCAGAACATGACAGTGTGCCTCGTTCGTCAATCAATCGTTACGTCTTTGGAAGTAACATTATTTCAAGGATAAAGTAAGCAGTAAGACACGGGGTCCGTTTGTGTTGATGGTGTTCACTTGCTGTTGATTGACACACGGTCCCACCCGTCCCAGTCATGGCAGTAATGTGGAGCATGTGTTTGGGGGCTGCTAGTGTGGCTCTGGGAGGATTAAGAATGGGGGTCTCTCTGTCTCCAGGAGCCCTGGAGACCCCTTTAAACTAGCATGCTGACCCTCACACGCCAAATGCCACGTGGCACAAGCCTGGAGCCACATAGACACACACACACACACACACACACACGTGTGGAGTCAATTATCCACTGATTAATCCAGCAGAATGAGTTTGGAATGGTTAGGGGAGTTGAGGACGATAAATCTCCCTCTCCTCCCTCTGGCTCCTGGGCTGAAGCAGTTGTTGGGCTGATGGTTCCGATCTGGGTCAGTCAGCAGCTGCCCACTCTATAG